>NC_052359.1:45190510-45248693 GCF_009727055.1 Benincasa hispida
ATATCAAATATTAAGTTAATCACACTAATACTAAACATGAATCCTATTCATGTAATTAATTTAATATCAAATATTATAAATTGAAAATAATTTATTTTTAAATAATTAAATAAACAAATTTAATTAATTAAATTAATAAATAATAATTGAATATAAAATATTAAATTAATAAAACACCTAATTCAAACATGAATCCTTATTCATGTAATCAATATTTAAATATCTCGAACTCTCCGAATTTGTTTAATTTTAATAAATTTAAACATTAATTATATCGAATATAATTTTCCAAACCCTAATTTGAATTTGAACATCTCAAATTCACTCAATATTCTAATATAAGATTTGATCCTTTTACGAGCTAGTATAAGGACCTAATGGACCTAGGTCCAACAATTTGAGATTAATTGGCTAAACTCTTTAAATTGAATTAATAAATATTTGTTAACTACTAAGACATACCACTATATCTTATATTTCTGTCAACTTGATTTCATCATAATCAGTTAGTCGATCCTTCAAATGTCATTCATATTTACAGCTAGGTCAAATTTACCATTTTACCCATGTAATACATCTCTGTCATGAGAGGGCGAGGCCTCTTTGTTCAAGATCATCTGCTAACCCTATAATGGATATCTGCTAATAGGAGTGAATTTCTTCTTGCAGGACTGTGTCTCTACCTATCTATCTGGTCTTATCCTAAAATGGGAGGCATATTAAGCAGTGATGTTGAACGAGTTCATAGCTCAGGATTAAGATCGAGTTATCTTAGGTCATCAATTTTGAAATAGCCAGTTTTAATAGTAAATGGTTGTTAAAAAGAAAAGCGACTATTTCGTGGTTCGATTTTATGCAAACGTCTTTTGCATAGGATGCCCCCACTCATATGTCTCCACATGAACGATTTTGGGATCACATCATTTGTATCAATATACAAAGTGGGCCGCATCCATAATGTCCCCAAGATAAGGTACCCAACCTCATCCATATATTTATAAACCTTTTTGGCTATATACTAAAACTTGATCCTCTTTTATGTCTCTACATAAGTTTAAGTATTCATATTATAGCCATAGGTTCGTTTATTTGATTTTATAAAACAATGTAATTGAATAACATCTTTATTGATAAAAAAAAATTTAACAATAACTTTATTGTGAATATAATATGTTTAATGTTTATAAACTTCGAGTTTTAGGACATACCCAACAATAATCTCCTTAAAACATATCATAGAAACTTACTTTTACTCTATAACATGCTTGCCTTTTATTTAACATACAATAGGCTCTTACTTTAAAAAATAAGAGCTTGGCAAAAACCTAAGCAAGCATTACTAAGTTGAGCTTTAGTTACTTAACAACTATCATCTAGATCTTTCAAGGTGAAAACAAGCATATGGACCAAATAACCCAATCCTACGCATTCAAAACCATAAATAAGACGACTATTTGTTCACAATATGCAAAAGAATCAAGAATTTTTTTTTTTTTTTTTTTTTTGAATTTGGCCCAAAATCATGTATACATTTTGTGAATCCTAAACAGAGCGAATAGAGAGTTATCTAAAACCTATCACATAAAGTCATTATCACAATACATGCATCACAAGAATCATATTAGCAGCTCAACCACAAAGTCCAAGCTAAAGTGGTCAAGGACATGCCGAACATGCATATATTGTAACGATCCGACCCCCTGGGACTTAAGTTAGGCCGTTACTAAATACATGCATGCGTGGAACTTAAAACGACACTCTGTTATGGTGAAATAAATGCTAATAAAATAAGGTGAATTTAAAAGACATTGCATTTAATTTCAAATATTTAAAAACAATGATAGGGTACCTATAAATCATAAATGATAATAAATAAATCTAAAAGTGATTCTTAATAGTAAGTTTTAAACATCAACACTGAAAGCTAAGAAAAACATGAAAAGAAGTTTAAATCTCATGAGCGGAAGCATGAAGTTAGTCCCAGTGGCTCGATCATGAATTCCGCTTGTCCATCGTCAGTGCATCTTTACCTTTACTTGAAACAATAACATGAGAAAGAATGAGTCTAAATACTCAGTAAGTAACTCCACTATTGGGGTCGGGCTAGGCATCTATGTCCTCTAGATGCCTACCTCTGGTGGAACATAAAACTACTGTAGTCCTCATGGGACACATACATACATGAAAAAATCTGATTTCTATCCTACTGTTGTTAAGTATGCCCACTACCTCTAGTAAGTCCCGTAGAACCCACAATCTCTGGTGAATCCTGAAGGAAACACAATCCCTAGTGAATCCTGAAGGAAACACAATCCCTAGTGAATCCCGAAGGAAACACAATCTCTTACGTACGCAGGGTTATGCATACACCTCTTTCGTATATATATAACCCACTCAATGTGTACCTCTTTCGTACACATGGTTATGTATACACCTCTTTCGTATATACATAACCCACTAAATGTGTACCTCTTTTGTACACCTGATTAAGTATACACCTCTTTCGTATACATCTAACCCACTAAGTGTGTACCTCTTTCGTACACCTGGTTATGTATACACGTCTTTCGTATACACATATCCCACTGAGTATGTACCTCTTTCGTACACCTGGTTATGTATACACCTCTTTCATATACACATAACCCACTGAGCGTGCACTTCTTACGTACACCCAGTACCCTCTAGGTATGTATCACTTTCATACACACCAGCTCTAGTACATCTCTTTCATGTACTAGCGCTCTTGGACGTGCATCACTTTCATACAGTCACATAGTCTGGAAAGGAAAAGAGATTGTATCTAACTTCATATTACATATAATATTCACATCATCATGAGTTCTCTAAAATCTCCTCATCAAGGTCATGTTTATTAACCTCAACATACGTAATTAATCTAGTGTTAATGGATTTACTCTAGTACATCACTTTCATGCACTAAACTATGTAAACAATCAAGTATTCGAGATTCCATAATATATAGTACGGTCTACACATTCTCATAATAAATCACATAACTATATGAATCAGCAAATGTCGAATCCTCATCTAACTTTAAGACATTCTAGAAGGAGTGCTACTTAATTTATATTTAAGGGTCATGCTCAATCATATTTTTTAATATAACTCATAAAATTGTTAATATAACTCATAAAATTGTAAACCATGCTCATACATTAAAATGCTTCAGACATATTCTCACATGCTCATATATCTTTTCTAAATAGTCCATTAATCGTAATTAATCGTAGAACAGTCAAAATTATCCTTGTAACTAGTCTTAAAATCCTAAAAAATAAATCATAAATTGATCGCCCGACACACAGTAGTAAGATTACTTACCTCAGAGTTAAATCCAAATAAACCTAAGCAAGTTTATCTTCTTCTTTCCAAGCAAGACCTTGAAGTAACACCGAAATTGTGGCTTGGTCCAAAATTAATTCTAAAAATCCAATTTTGTTGGCCAACCAAAACTGCAACAAAAATCAATCATTTGTAATGTTGGATAGCACACTTCGACCTTAAAATTTCTCCAAAGCTCGAATCTATGGTTTAAACATAATGGGTAAACATTAAACGGCACCAACAATTTGATTAGCATTCAAAGGAAACCCTGCACACATACCAAATCTTATCGAAATCGATGGCGATGACACTGAACTGATGGCAACGGCGTGCAGGACTGAGTGGACGAACGACTATCGGCGGAATGAAGCAGAGGAACGACTCACGGTGGAAGTTTCGATGACTGGGCTGGATCGTTCGGCTTTATACCTTGGCGGATGGCGCGGCGACCCACGAACGAAGCGGCCAGACGACTGGTGGCAGCTTGTGAACGTGAAGAAGAGGGACGGCGAGGGAGAGGCGGCGCGCTAGGGGGAGGCTTCGGCCGCGAGATCTGAGGTGTGTCGATTGAATGGCTGGCGTTCCACTTTAGATCCGGCGGGTCCAGACTGCAGTGGACAGCGGCGCTTCGAGGTCGGCGATCAGTAGCAAGACGGGGTCGGCGCTAGGGTTCACGCGGAGAGGAAAAAGAAAATAGAGTGGGGGGGGGTGGGTCTCGGTTACGAAGGAGAGGGGCGAGGGAGAGATTTTTTATTTTTTAAAGAAAATGGAAAATAAAATAAAATTTTAATTGATTTTACTCTGCTTTATTTCATTTTATTTTCTTTTATTCTTTCCTTCTAGACATACCCTACATATAAAATCCTTTCCTCTTCAAAACAAAATTCCAAAATTAAAAGTTAAATCCCAATTTACATTAAATCTCAATAATCAAAATTTAACTTCCAAAATTCTAAAAAATGTCCTTAATTAATATAAATTACTGAAATTCCATTACTAAAAAATTTGGGGTGTTACATATATAACCAGCACCCTCAACATAAAACGATACATTGTCCCCAATGTATCTTTAATCTAAACCCGATGAAAATAAAGACAAAGGAATAAAAAACCTCCTCTGTAGGTGTTCTCGTGCACGGTCTTTGAGATGTAGTAGGAGGGCTCGCCTCTCAAAAGATGTTTCTTTCTTGTTTTTGGGACCAAGGAGAGGAACCTACAACAGAAAAACAAAAAGAAAACTAATCTAGAAAGCCAATAAAGAAAGCAGTAAATTTTATCACTTAGCTCCCTCCAGGAAGGGTAGATTTTTAACATCGGTTGCTTGATGTGACCTGTTTCCTGTCAAGGCGTAAAGAAATTCTCATATATCTTTGGCCTTTTCTTAGATGAGTCAATATAACTTGGTAAGGCTATAAAGGCTCCCATCTTTTGAAAAGAACCAGACAGGTCGAATTTATGATTTTTAATTTTAGGCAACGTCTATCACTACAAAAATGTAGCAATAATGGTAAGTACTGGGTCAAACCACAGGGAGGCCAGGATTTAATCTTCTCTTAAGTGATATTTGACTATGGAAAGAGACAAAAATGGGGTTTTGTTATTTGATTGACAAGAAAACAAAATTCAAAAATTAAAGTGCGGAAAAGTAAGATAGATTGAGAAAGAGAGAGATAGAACACAAGATTACCTTCGTAGGTTTAGAGATTATAGGGTTTTCTATGAATCTAATCATCGATTAATTATGAAAACAGAGTTGAATTAACTATTTCTTAAGCCTAGTTGAATGTATGGACAACCCATACAAACTCCCTGATGAGAACCAACATGCCGTTAATCCCTAAATTCACTAAGCTCGTTACAAAGGTAATTTACTTAGCTAATTGCATCATGTTCTTGGATTGATTAAGACATAAAGCAAGAATGGCCAATTCTATCCTAATGCATTTCTAATTTTTAGGTTTTATTATCAATTAGGTGATCCTAGATAGCCTTGACATCATGCCATAAATCGAACTAAAACCTATTGCTACTGAACTAAGCATGTTTTCAATGCAATTGTGAACATAAAAAACACACATAGTAAAGACAAACATACAAGAAATCGAGTCGTCAGTTCATCAATCCTATATTCTTGTACTAGAAATTAATTCAATGAATGGAAATCATAAAGAAACAGAAACATCCAATAATAAATCCATAAGAAATCTCAAAGAGTTCAAGAAAATCCCTACAAACCTAAAAAACCAACGTCCCTTCAATTGTTCATTAAATCCAACTCATGATTCTAAGATTTACAAATAAAACTCAAAATGAAAGGAATTGAAAATGCCCTAGTTGGAACGTGACAATGATGCGTTAGAGCAAGTAAATGAGCTGAGTGAGAAGAAGCTGGAATTTGAATCGCTTGACTTAAGTAACAAAGAAACTGCTAAAATCAAGCCCTTGCTTGAGGAGCCCGCTTCTCTTGACCTTAAAACTTTACCATCACATTTGAAATACGCTTATTTAGGAGATAATAACACTACCTATTATCTTCTCATATGTGCGTAGTTTGACTAATGAACCTTCTTTTATAGATGCTCAAGAAATACATCAAGGCGATAGGATGGATACTTGAAGATACTAGAGGAATCAGTTCCATCTATTGCATGCACAAAATCCGTCATAAGGAAGGAATAAATGGGTCCATTAAACGGCAATGCAAGATTAACCCCATTATGAAGGAGGTCGTAAAGACATAGATAATCAAATGGCTTAACTCATAAGTTATTTACCCTATCTACGATAGTAATTGGGTAAGTCTTGTGAAATGCGTTCCCAAGAAGGGATGAATTACAATCATCGCCAACAACAAAAATGAACTAATACTGACAAGGACAGTGATAGGTTGGCGCATATGCATGGATTACCAAAAGCTGAATCTAGCCACCAAAAAGGACCACTCTCCTCTATCTTTTATCGATCAGATGTTGGACAGGCTTGTAGGGAATGAGTTTTTATGCTTCCTTAATGGCTACTCAGGATATCAGATAATGATTGTGCTTGAGGACCAAGAGAAAACTACTTTCACGTGTCCACACAAATCATTCCATTTTGGCGCATGCCATTCAGGCTATGCAATGTGCTAGAGATCTTTCAAAGATGCATGATTGCGATGTTTTCAAACTTTCTAGAGCACCTAATGGAAGTCTTTATGGATAATTTCCTAGTCTTTGGTGATTCATATGCGACATGCCTGTCAAATTTGGAAATAATAGAGTAAACATGCAATATATGGAAGCTAACAGAATCATTAAGCACTCTAATTATATTAATTTGAGTAATGAGCATGCAAACACATAGTTTCAAAGCAATAGGGTTTCAACATTACTACCTTTGTAGATTTTCACTTAATCCTTGCAAGTTTCACGAAATTGATCTTAAATCTCTTCAATAGACCACCAAAAGTGTCTTTTCTACTAATCTCAGCCTTGGATTGAGTGGTGGAACTCCAAATTGAAATGAAATTTTGAGTGGTTTGGAGAGAATTTGTTGAAAACTATTTTTTGCAGCAATTTTCTCAAAAATAGATTGATCATATCTAATCTCAGAAAATTTGACGTATTTATTGAACTCCATCATGCAAGCACTTTGACACCTTCAAAGCTTACGTCATTAATAAACTTCAAACTTCATCAAAAGAAAATTTGTAAAATCACCGAACTACTCCTATTACTACTAAAACATAGCAACAGTGGTAAGCAGGGGGTCGAACCACAGAGAAGCGAAGAATTAATTTCTTTTTGGGTTAGATTTGACCGTGGAGAAACAGTAAAAATGGGGTTTTTGTTTTTTTTTTTTAAAATTGAAAACATTCAATAAAAGTAAACTGCAAGGGATATATGAAATGGTAATGGATTCATCTAGTTATCGGATCACGTAGGCATTCAATGTAATTTAAATCATTGGTTTCCGCCAAAATATCATGTTATCGAATTATGCATGTATAGCTACCCAATTAATGCGAATTAACTCATCTCTACAAAGGCCAATAATCAATTAATTTGAAACCAATCAAGCGTCCTAATTCGTAATTAAGGCTAGAAAGACCATGTTGTAACTAACCTACATGCTCTTAGATGAAATTGGGTCCTTAGCTGCCATAAATAACGAGAAACACATGCTTTAAGATTCAGGATTCAACTATGTTGATTAAGTGTCAAGAAAAGCCATGTTCAAATAATCAATTTATTCTTTAAATCTAGATTAAATATGCCATGTAAAGATCCAAGGTCAGCCTATACATCTAAGCATGCTCATCTAATCGATGCTACAAGTGTAAACTCAAAGCATGTACAATTATAAGGATCCGTGCGAGCTTGACTTTACTAGCTAAGATATGCAATCTTGATAGGGGCGTCAATCCAACACACAAAAGCAAATCTAAATCATGAAAGATTTAAAGAAAAACACAATTCTAATTTAAAGCCTAAAGTTTAATAGAAAACTCATCAAATTACAAGAATGCTCGATCTAAGAACTAAATGAAAGGATTACCTTTTCGATTCATAGACAACCAACGAGATACGTTCCAACACATGTCCATAATCTAAAAATAAAACAAAAACTAACCCAAGGATACTAAAAACATAAAGGAAAAGGAAGAGGTCATGGCCTCTCCTCGACCTCCATTGAAAAATAACACAATTTTCAGCATAATTTGACTTAAAACCGAAGAAGATTAGAAAATTGAGGCAGCATTGCAATGCTAGAACTAGCGTTGCAACGTTGAAGCAATCGATTAGGAGTGTTATGCTAAGAAGTCCAATGCTGCCCCTGACGCTCACTTACACGCACGCTTGGCTCTCCATTCGTCAAAGTCCATAGCATCACAACGTTGTTGGGGAGCATGGCAATGCTACCATTTTGTCCATCAACATTGGGCTGGAGTGTTGCGTGGCATTGCAACAGTGGCGATGTTCTAACTCCAGAGCGTTGTGATGCTCAGGACAGCATTGCAACGCTCCCCTGCATCACGATCTACTACCTCCAAGCGTTGCACGAGTGTCAGACCTAGGCAAATTATGAGCGTTGTGACTCTCTGGTAAGAGCATTTTGGTCCTTTCAACTCTTTTAAAGCACAGATGCTCAAATCAACTCCAAATTGCTTAAAATTAACCCCGATCAGCTCCAAATTACCAATTCTACCTCTTGGTTGCTTGATACTTACAAAATAGGAAAATAAATACATAAAACCCAATAACGAGCCCAAATTAAGCTAAGAATAATAGCTCTTTTTGAGAGCTATCAAATACTCCCAACTTAATTCTTGCTCGTCTCGAGCAAGGTAGAAAAAAACAATCAAATAACATACAAAACAATCAAAGACATGCTAGCTTAATTCACAATGTCATTGTTCCAGTCTCAACAGCCAAATCGAACGAAATTTGAAAATAAAGAATGAAAATCTATTATGATCAATCAATGAAGCACAAGTTTAAGAATGATTCTCAATCTATTTATGCATGAGTGAGCCTAGAGTTTTACTAGTTAAGCTTGCATCGCCCAAAAAAGGGCATTTGTTTTACCTAGAATTTTCACACCCAACCGAAGGAACCTATCACTCTTTTCTCGCGGGCCCTAACTTGACATGACGGAGGTTGCTCTTTTCACCTCTATCCATGCACACACATGTACATTATTTTTTTGCTTTTTTTTTTTTACAGACACGTTGACAAATGCCTCCTGTTTTTTATATGCATTTTTTATATATTCTTTTTTTTCAGAATTGCAACTAATTTTCTTTTCTTTCTTTTTCTTTTCTTTTTTTTTTTTTTAATTCATAGAAGGCCTTATATTATCCACTGTTTAGTTTTGCTCTACAAGAAGTACGGTTACTTTGTTGGGGTTGATGCCCTAAATCTCGTACGATCCTGTAGTTTGCAAACACTTGTATGAACAAACATTATGTGATTTATAATATATGATATTTTATTCACTCGTGTCTATCAAATATATGATATTTTAGTTGCATTAACCACAAACCAATAAACTAAGATCCATGGTTATCGTTGTAACTTAAACATGTATGTGGAGACATATAAGTGGATCATGTTTAAGTGATAACCTAAATGGTCTGTAGTATATGGATAAGGCTGGGTACCTTATCGTGGTGACACTACGAGTATGGTCCGCTTTGTAGGTGTTACAAATGTTGTAAAGTGCGACAAATGATATGATCCTGATCATTTATGTATTAGACATGTGAGCGGAGATATTCTATACAAAGGAGTTTGTATAAAACCAAACCACGAAATGTTTAATCTCGTTATATAACACTGTTCATAATTGAGACTTTCATTTCACTAGGATGAGCATAGGTAACATGACCTTAATTCTGAGTGAGTTGTGAACTCTTGCATATGAGAGCGGTCTTTTGATTTGCATGGGTGAGAGTGGCCAGATCTCGACTCAACAAGCTATCATTTTGGATTCGTCTGATTAGGGAGCTGGGAACTCAGCTACACAAGATGGAATTCACTCCTTCCCCCAAGTACGGGTAAGTAGATAAATTGCTCCCTTAAGGGCTGATTTCGGGTCTTAAACAATGTGACGCCACACCCTCTCTTTGTCCAAGAGGGGTTTAGTCATAGTAGGACTATGATCTATTGTTGATTAGAGGGATAAATGGTACTTAAGGAGTTAAATGTAACTAGAGGGGCAAAACGGTAATTTTTTCCAACATACTTATGAGCAATTTATGAAGGGTCATCGTATTGTTGATTGGTTATATCCAATGGACACATAAATATATCTGTAGTGCGAAGAATGCAGCTATCGGTCTTTAGTGGAGTGCTCGGCAGTTAACGGATTGTGGATAATGTGATTAAAGAGTTTAGTCAGTTATTCACGTATCGTTGGAGCTTCAAACTATAGGTTCATAAAGTCCCCTTGGTAGTTTAATGAATTTTAGTTGAGAATCATTTTTTGGGTTAATTTGAAATGTTCAAATTAATAAGAGGGAATTTTATTATATATGATATAATTAAATTAATTCGATTATATATGATATAATTGATATAATGTATTGATACATTATTTTTTTATTGGAGGAATAAATATTTGAATATGATTCAAATATATTTTCTATGAAGAAGATTCACAGTTATTAGATTTAATATAAATATGATTTATATTAAATGCCATAAAATAAAGAAAAAAACTATGTTTTATATATTATATATGATGCAACATTAAAACTATAGGTTATAAATATAATATGATAGGTTAATTATCATATTTATTTATAATTATTAATTATTAGATAATTAACTTATTTTTCTCCATAACCACCCTTAGTGGATAGTTATTTATTTTTATGGAAAATTTGGGATAAAATGAAATTTTATTTCAAATCTCAAGGTACATACATTATTAATAATCAAATATCTACACGACTGCTTGAGAGACTATACGATAACCTTGTTATCTAAACGATCAAGTAACTTGTCTATGCGATAGACTTCGTCATCTACACGATTGTGTTGTTCGTCTACTCGATCGTCTTCCTCGTCCACAATAAACTTCCCCTTTAACCAAAATTAGCCAGAGCCTACTGCTCATGGATTCTTGTACCGAGAATACCAAGGTCACTTAATGGTAGTGTCCAATTGGTTCAGGGATCGAGTTGCTGTTTGCTGCTTGTTTGAGAGGAGCGTTCGTATCTTGTTCGCTGCATTCGTGAACGAGTTTGATCGTGGGATTACTTGAAGAAGTGTTCTTAAAAGGTATAATCTCTTTTTTTTTTTTTTTTACTTGAAAGCATGCTGTAATTTAAGATTTATGCATAATTTATTCTTGTATGACTGTAAATGTATGCGTTCATTCACAATGGGATTTGGACGATCCACTTCCGCTCAAAGGTCTTCTGTAAACGGAGTTCCTTCATACTCCTATGTCAAAGGTGGACCTTTCAAGGTGACAATAAAAATACAAACCAGATAACCCAATTCTAAACATGCAAGGCTTTAATTTTGCAAAACAATGTCTTAAAGATGCATGAGAGATAAGAATTCTTTTTTTAAATTGGGCTAAAGTTCATGTTGTCCTAACGTTCTTTCATGCAAATTTCATTACAGGAAGAGTGCGTCATAAACTATCATAATAATGATAGAGCAAACAGCAAGCAAGGCAATCAAAACACATAAGCATTGTCCGAGCACAACGCTCAAGGACCCCAAGCTAAATAAAAACTACTTAACAAGTACCCTACCCCCAACTTAAAATAATACATTGTCCCCAATGTATCTCAAGTACGCTAAAAAAGAATAAAATCAAGGGAACAAAAAACCTCCACTGATAACAATATTGCGCACAGGATGGTCGAAATAGATTGACCCCAATGATTTGAGCGATGTGGTCACTTAGACTCTGAAGCTCAGCCTTAACATCATGATCAAAATAGAAGTAATTGATGTGATGCGTAAGCGTACACAATTGAAGTAATAAATCCCAAATAGGGTATCGTCCTCAGGGACCGGCATGAGCGAAATTTTCCTAAACTTAGCTACCAAAATTATTTGTTAATTTTAGTGAGGCCACTCAAATAATGAATTTTATCTATAACTATGACTAATGTAAACTCAATCACAAACATAAGGACAAATTAAGAGCAAAAAAGATTCCAGGGAGTTGTTTCTGTTAGACTTAAACAACATGCAGCAGAAGTATCAAGGATCCATAAGCATTTTAATTCACTAATTTTGGTAAAAACTAAAGCATGCTGTTTATAAAAATGGGTTTTCTTAACATACCTTTGAAGAACTCTTCAAGAAAATCGTCTGTTTAGCTACCGTCTTTACTTGATATCAACATGAACCACCTCAAAGCCTTTCCTACTATGCTCTTGGAGCTTTAGGCAGAGTTGTGGGACTCAAGAAAAAGTTGTAGATGTAGAGAAATAAGGGAAGCTCACAACAGCAAGTTGAAGAAGACAACTTCTTCTTCACCGATTTTTTTCTCTCAAAATTCTGCATTCATCTTCTTCTCCAACAACTCCAATCTTGTTTATATATCAAGATGAACATGCCAAGAGATGGAGTGCATGGCTTGCAGCTCATGCTTGGAGAATCAAGGTAGAGAAGATCATGGTTTGTGTGTGAGCATAAAGATGATGATAATGGAAAAAACTCTTTTTACATTATGTGCAACCCATGCAAACGAATTTCCATTTTATTTTTAATATACAAAAGGACTTTTAAATCATTTTAATTTAAAATTTGATTTTCTTAAATTAATTTCATAAATTAATTTTAAAAATTAATTAATTTAATATCAAATTTTAAATTAATTTTTGCACAATAATCATCTTTATATATTTAAATCATATTTAAATATTTATTCTCTTGTTCTATTTAATTTGAACGTTTCAAATTAATTTCTCAAGCTACCCTAAAGCGTACCCATTTATGAGCTAGTAGGAGGACCTTGCGGACCTACAGATCATGGGCTCCAACGATCCGAGATTAAACGGCTAAACTCATTAGACCGATCTAACCCTCATTCGTTAACTAATGGGTGATTCCACTAAAGCCCATAGCTAAACTACCCTCACTATAGATATATGATGTCCCCTCGATATAACCATGATTAGTAAGTTATCCCTTCACAGGTTGCTCGTAATAACGGCTGGGTCAAATCTCCGTTTTACCCCTGAAATTACCTTTTGTTTCTTAAGTTCCACTAATCCCCTAATGAACAATTGATTTGTGATCCAATCAACAAATCGAATCCCTCTCAGGCCAATGACAGGGTGAGGCCTCTTGTTCAAGACCTAGAATCAGCACTTGAAGGGAACAACCTCTCTACTAACCCTAATCGGGTAGGAGTGAATTCCCTCTTACACCTTATGTTCCCAGCTATTCATCCGATATTATCCCCAAAATGGTAAGCTTATTGAGCAGAGAAAATTGGTCTACTCTCACCGTTTGCAGATAAAAGGATAATCACTTCGTATGTAGCACTTTACAACACTTTGTAATAACTACAGAGTAGGCCGCATCCAATAGTGTTACCAGAATAAGGTACCCAACCTTATTCATATACTATAGATCATTTTGACTATTTACTCGAACCTGATCCACTCGTATGTCTCCTCACAAAGTTCAAGTACTCATATAATAGTTAAGGGACTTAGGTTTATTGGATTTCTAAAAAACAATATATTCAACAACTTTATTGAATTCTCAGAATAAGTTTTAATGTTTACAAACCACGAGTTTTAGGACATAAAACCCAACAAACTCCCACTTGGACTAAAACTCCAGTGGTAACTTATATATCCGATATATAAGACTGAGTTTTTGAGTTTCAAAGAGAAATACAATAAACTACGACATCCCATACCCATGGTTTTACCATTTGGTATCTCATACCTAATATTTCTCCCACTTGCCCTAGGTGATTCTTAAACACTTTAGCCAAAAGAATCATTGTAAACATATTAATATACAAATAGGTTTCTTGTGGGGAATTTATCTATTTCTCAATAATGGTTAGGAAACACATTTTCCTCCCACTACATTGAGGTACTCTCAACTCTTTGATTAAGATGGTCTGACCTGCCTTAACAACTCTTGTTAACAGTTAGAGCTAGAAATCTTAAATTCATTATACTTCGATCTTAACCATTCAAATATCTGAATATTTGCTGATGGTTATTAATAATTTGATTCTTAATAAAAGTTGCTATGAGATAGAACAAACATATTTCTTGGAAAAACATTTCATTCATAACAAAAAATATGTACAAAAAGTTCTTTACAAGATTTAACAAAAGCAGGTAATTTACATCTTCATTAGCAACTTCTTCTACTGGATGAGCTGAGCAAATGGTCTCCAGGATCTAAGCAGCCTGTTTGCCTTTCTCTGCTCTCTCGTCTGCAAGATATTTAGGGCAATTTCTCTTCCAGTGCCCCAGCTCGTTGTAGTGGAAACATTTCCCTTTCTCTGCAGTAGTTTTCTTGCTCTTCTTACCAGTAGGCTTTTTCCTTTTCCCTTTGTATTTCTTTACTGGAATACTCTTAGTCTGCGAAGACGAGGCAACTTCAGGCTTGGAGGACATTCCTCTCTTTTCAGCAGAAGCCACATTTACTTCTGGTACTGGTCCCAGACCTTTAGTTCTCAACATGGTCTGAAATGCCTGCAGCTTATTAAGTAGAGTTGTCAAGTTGTATTCAATTTTATTCATCAAGGTTGGTACAAAATTGCAGAAAACTCTTCAGAAGAGATTCTAGAATAAAGCCAACTTGACTTCTTTCATCCATCATAGCACCGTTCACTTCAGCCACATTAAAGTGGACCATCATGTCCACGACATGTTCACGAACATTGGTCCCCTCTTTCATGCGACTATTGTAAACATATTTGATAGAATCATGCCTCAGGGTGAAGGACGACTGTCCAAACATCCCTCTTAGAGATTCCATAATCTCTTTGGCAGTGTTCATACCCTCGTGTTTTTCGCCAAAACGTCAGATAGGTTGGCGAGAATATAAGCACGGGCTTTATCATTAGCCCTGATCCATTTATCAAACACTTCCCGAACAGTTCGGTTGGTATTTGAGCTAGGAATGGGAGGACATTCCTCTGTTAAGACAAATCTCAAATCGTCTAACGTGAGTATTGTATTCAAATTTGATTTCCAGTTTACATAATTTTCCCCAATCAGTTTGTCCGAAGCTAGCAATTGTATAATAGAACTCGTCAATCTGAAATTATAAACAAAATTTATAAGTGAATTGCTTTTAAATCCAATCAAGTTTTAGCAAAGTGATAATGTACCCACAATCATTATTTTTGCAACTATACTTAAATGATTTAGAACAAATGCTACCTTGGGGCAGTCAAGAATTCCTTCATAAAAGCAAGACAATTCTTGACCAAATACTATCTCCAGAATAACTCATTTTCCGATAGTCATTTAGTTATCATTTTCGGTCAAGATCATTACTAACACTTAGGAAGTCTTATAAGTGTAGACCCGCCATTTTTAGATCTTACAGAACGGTATGAGTATGCCTCCAAAATAGAAGATAATACCCAAGACGGAACTATAAGACCCTATTCATTTTACTAAAGCCTGGGTTGTTCCGAATCCTATGTTACAACCCTCCGTAGGGATCACCGCGGTTAACGACTAGCTAGTGCCGCATGAAAAACGACAGTAGGTGCAACATAAGAATCTCACGGTTCAAACTAAGGGAGGAGATCGTAGGACAATGTTGACACATTTCCTTCACCTACTTACTATGAACGACTTCCCCCATTCACCTTGTTATTGACCCATGCAAACACTTTCTGTATGGAGCAATCGAGGTAAAATCGACAAGAAGCCGAGCATGGATCTCTCGGTGTGAACTCTTGACGATGTGAGAGCTAATAACTTTTATTCTCCCACTGAAGTGTTCTAAATGTTTAGTTATTTTACTTAGGCAAGACGACTAATTTCATACCACTTAATTCTAAGTAGTGTATCCAAATATAACTATTATAATTGGATTTAACTTATAATGTCTAGGTGATAAACCCTTTTATTACCTCACATCACTCACGAATGCTCATAAAACTAATTACCAATGCTCAATTATTCAGCTATAATCCCCAGGTAAGAGGTGTTCTATAGACCGTCAACTTAAATACCCCCAGCCTTCGATAGGATTATATACTGGTTATGTTTGTAACCATAGTTTTACAAGTTTAACGACCTATTTTAACTATTAAAACAAGTGGTTAACCTAAGTGAGCATGCAGATGTTGTTTGTTATGGATTTTAAATTTCTAACCAATTTTATAACGGCTTACAAAATTTAGACATGCTAAACATCCACGACAAATAACAAAGGTATCTAATATAACTATTATATTAAACATAACCCTAACATGCATACTATATATCATAACAATTATATCATACTGTCAATGCATGTAACATGCTTCCTACGGTGGGGTTTTAAATCTACATGGCATACTGTATGCATATACATGAATTTATTTAATTATCACATACATCTCATGCATAAACAATTAAATACTAACTGTTATGGTTTTCGTTTTGGCATAAACAAGCAAACAGATAGCTAACTATTACAAACAACTTCATAACCATCTTTGAACCACTCGAACCGCTCCAAACCGAACCCAAAACAACTTGAACGAGGTTGGACGAGTCTGAACCGGACCAACAAAGCCTGAACCGAATCAACCACAACCATTTGAGGCTGAACCGGTTGAACCTTGAGTAAACCGGTCGAACTGGTTGCTCTCAGTCCAACCTCAATATGCTGTTAAAGCCAATCGTGTAACACTTGGAGGTAATCATCTAGCATCGTTGCCTTGGGTTGAGAGGAAGTACACGATTGCACAGTGTTTGCTTGAAGCTAGGCGATCGTTTAGTTCCATCGTAGTGCAATCGTTTAGCTCCATCGCATAGTACTAAATGATCGCATAACACCATCGCCTAGTGCATTCAAGTCATCATTTAGTAGCTATCGCAGCTAAACGATCGCATAGCTCCATCGTATAGAACATCATTGCATCACATAGCATTTATCTACACGGTCGCTTAGATCCACAACCAAACGATCGCTCAGCACTATCACATAGCACATCATCGCATCGCTTAGCACGCATTGTTGCTAAACGATCGTATAGCA
Source organism: Benincasa hispida (assembly GCF_009727055.1). Classification (NCBI taxonomy): domain Eukaryota; kingdom Viridiplantae; phylum Streptophyta; class Magnoliopsida; order Cucurbitales; family Cucurbitaceae; genus Benincasa; species Benincasa hispida. The sequence goes on from NC_052359.1 coordinate 45,207,550, forward strand.
CCATCATTTAGCAGAATCAACGTATCGTCTAGTTCCCACGACTCAAACTAAACGATCGCGTAATGCTATTGTATAGCAAATGAACGCATCGCTTAGCTCCCGTAGGTACATGATCATTTAGCGTTCAACATCACAACGACCAACGCATATTACTAAACGATCGTATAACTTTTCTTCTCATCGTGTAACGTCTGGAGCTAAACGATCGTTTAGCAACTGGACCTCAGCAACAGATTTAAGCAGAAGCTGAAAACTCTAGAACAACAGCTCGACCTCCTTCGCTTGTTTCTTCAATTACATCTTAATTTCAACTCTAATGACTCCAAATAAATTACAGACTTTTGCTAACACATAAATGCTCATCAAACAAGAGCCAATTACAAATTTAATTGTGAAATTAAAGAGAATTAAAATATCAAAACAGATAAAACCATAGCAGTACAACAGTTTCATATATCTCATAAAAAACACCCATCTTGCCAAAATTAGACTGAATTGAAAGCTTAAAAGATGCTCCGATACCAATTGTTAGAGTTAAACAACATGCAGCAGAAGTATCAAGGATTCATAAGCATTCTAATTCATTAATTTTGGCAAAAACTAAAGCATGTTGTTCATAAAAATGGGTTTTCAGAACATACCTTTGAAGAACTCTTCAAGAAAATCATCTGTTCAACTACTGTCTTCACTTGATATCAACGTGAACCACCTCAAAGCCTTCCCTACTATGCTCTTGGAGCTTTAGGCAGAGTTGTGGGACTCAAGAACAGCTTGTAGATGTGGAGAAACAAGGGAAGCTCACAGCAGCAAGTTGAAGAAGACAGCTTCTTCTTCACCGATTTTTTTCTCTCAAAATTCTGCATTCATCTTCTTCTCCAACAACTCCAATTTTGTTTATATATCAAGATGAACATGAAAAGAGATCAGCTCATGCTTGGAGAATCAAGTTAGAGAAGATCATGGTTTGTGTGTGAGCATAAAGATGATGACAATGGAAAAAACTCTTTTTCCATTATGTGCAACCCATGCAAACGAATTTCCATTTTATTTTTAATATACAAAATGACTTTTAAATCATTTTAATTTAAAATTTGATTTTCTTAAATTAATTTCATAAATTAATTTTGCATAATAATCACCTTTATATATTTAAATCATATTTAAATATTAAATTAATTCCTTGATTTCTCCCCAATTCCATAGTCAACTGTAATTGCTCAAAATTGGAGTTTTGCCCCGGGTTTTTGCTTATTTTCGCACAACTGCTCCTGAGCTTGGCTTCCTGAAATCACTCAATAAACCATATCAAACCAAACAAAAACTAGCAATAGTAGCTCTAAATTTGAAGGTAATAGAAGCACTTTTTAGATGCTTTTCACCATCCCGAACTTAAAACTTTGCTAGTCCCGAGCAAAGAGAAGAAAGAAACACAAAGTAAGAGAAATTATGAATACTGAAATGAAAAGGCTCTAGGCATGCATTCTCTTATTCCGGTTTCATCAGCTTCTCAACATACACAAAACTCATCCATTGAAAAATTCATACACATCCTAATCATTGAGAGTTTCTAAAGCCAAAACTTTTTATCCTCCATGTGTGTGTGATTCCTCCTTTAATTCAAAACTCAACAACTGACTTAAGGTTTAATTAAGCTTCATCAGTTTTCCCCCTAATCTAGCTCAAGCACCAATCATTAGGCATCACCACACATAGGGAAGTAATATGTTCAGTAAGATGCCTGCAATACTCATTTTAATGGGATCCCTACGTGCAACATTTTACCTAGGGGCACTCGCTTTCAGACATTCACTACAGGCAACCATACTTAGTCAATTCTCAGGTGTCCTAACTGCTCATAGTAAAGGCAGCTCTTTTTACCCCTATCCATGCATACATATTACAAGTTTAGTTAAGAGAAAAGTATTTATTTCAAGCACATGAGTGTTCACTCTACTTATCTTTTTTTTTTTAATAGGACAATAATAATCTTCTTTTCTTTCCTCTTAGTCTAACATTACAAACCATCATGCAAGACACTTTCTAACTCGTAGGGCCTTTCAAGTTGATAACCAAATTGAGTTAAATTAAAGCTTTGTTCAGTTAGAGGTTCTAAATTAAAGTGGTTCGTGCTCAAGATACAGAGGATACAAAGAGGGGTTCAGAACAAAAAACACTTAAGAAAGGAGTATGTTATCCAATTTCTACTTCAAAGTATGGCATACATCATGAGTGACTCCTTAACCATCATAGTAAAAGAAAGCAACCAGAACATACTTCAATCAGTCTCAGCATTCTTTCTAATCCAAAATCAACTCTTTTTCAAAAATTTTAAAAATTGTTCAATTTTTCAATTTTTCCTCACATTTTCTCCAATAACATGTATAAAGCATTCAACTCAAAACATCATGCATAACAAAACAAGATTCAAGTACAAAGTACACACCCCCCACCCCAAATTTAAAAGGATGCATTATCCCCAATGCATAACATCTAGAACAAATGAGTGATACAAGCCAAGGTAATGAGTGAGGATCCACGCAACTAGATGGTGAACTGGTGCTTGAAAACACTTGAGCATCATCTCCAACCTAAAGGTCAAAACAAAACAATCATGAGGTGGCTCTCTATCTTAAAAACAAACAGACTAATCAAATAACAACTGAAATAAAAACTAAAATAAAAACAGAACACTTGGGATGTCTCCCAAGAAGCGCTTAATTTAACGCCTTTAGCTAGACCAGGTCTCCAATTCAGACAACTCTCAGGGTGGCTTCATCATTCTGCGCACATTAACACCTGAAATCTATAACTTTCTCCTACACTGGCATTCACATAAAAAATTAGTCGAAGAATAGTTATCAGAAAAAACATAGTATTCTCTCCCCTCATCCACAAGTTCAATATCTCCCTTACGAATATAATTTAGAAAATTTACTGTACCTTTCTTGGGAGTTTGTTCAGGACAACTTACCTTTTCCTTGCCTATTTCTTTACCACAAGATTGTTTGGGATTTTTACCATCTACGTCCTTGATCTCTTGGCACAAACCTACAAGTTCATTGGGCTTGAAAGAACGAAAAATGTTAAACTTTACCTCTTCATCATTTACCCGAGTTTAAGCTTGCCATCGTAAACATCAATCAATGCTCTACTAGTGGTCAGGAATGGTCATCCAAGGATGATAGGAATTTTAACATCTTCTTCCATGTCTAGGACCACAAAATCTGCTGGGAATATTAAATCACCGACCTTAACCAGAACATCCTCTACTACATCACGAGGGTAAGTGAGGGAACAATCTACCAACTGTAATGATAGCGTTGTTGGCTACACCTCTCCTATGTCCAGTTTCCTGTACAAAGATAAAGGCATCAGATTAATTGAGGCTTCTAAGTCACATAAGGCTTTATTTACCGTCAGATTCCCTATAGTGCAAGGATCCGTGAAACTCTCAGGATCCTTCAATTTTTGTGGTAGCTTCTTCTGTAATATGGCACTACATTCCTTGTTCAAGCTCACCGTCTGGTACTTTTCAAATTTCTTCTTTGAAGACAACATTTCCTTCATGAACTTCACATAGTTTAGCATTTGTTCCAACGCATTTGCAAAAGGAATGTTAATGTGAAGTTTTTTAAAGATATCCAAAAACTTAACAAACTGATCATTTACTTTCTTTTTCTGAAAACGCCAAGGATAAGGAATTTTATTTAATTCAATAGGAGAAAGTCCAGAATTACTCCCTGAATTGGATGATACAGAAACATCACTCGTTTTTCCTTGAATTGCTTTATCAGCTGATGGTCTCAATACTACCTGTTCCTCTATTTGGTCTGTCAGAGGTTGCATCACATTTTTCCCACTTCTCGACATTATTGAATTGCACTCTTCCCTTGGGTTTTTCTCCGTACAGCTAGGGAAAGCTCCTTTGTTCATCGCATTGAATGTAGCAGCTATCTGGCTAACCTGAACCTCAAGGTTCTGGATAGCTTTCCCATGACTCGTTATCGTGCTCTCTAGGAAGTTGGTTCTACTCCTGGATTCTTTTATGAAATCCCCAAGCAAAGCCTCCACAGATGGTTTCTTTTCAGAAAAACCTGGAGGTGCCTGCAAAACATTATTATTATTAGTGTAAGAAAATTTTTCGTGATTTTGCAAACCTGGGTGATAAAGAGTGGGTAGGTTCATCTAATAGGTATTTTGATGGGTTCCTTGAAAGTGATTAGCTTGGCGCACATAATTTTCCTGCTCAGAGTTAGGTACCTCCCATGAAGTGAGTGCATTACGAGCTGCTATCGATGCAATTGACGGTTGGGTACCTAAAGACAAGAGATTAATAGCATTAGTTAAAGTGGCCATTTGCGCCTTTAAAGTGTTTACCTCATCGAGTTGATAGACACCAGCCACTCTAGATGGGGATCGTTCTGAGGGCCAATTATAACTAGTGGCAGCCATATCTTCCATTAATGCCCTCGTAGCATCAGTAGTTTTTGCAAAGATTGAGCCGTCTGTAGTAGCATCCAAGATGGATTTCGTTGTACTGGTCAACCCATTGTAGAACAACTGAATCTGTAACCAGTCAGGATGCCATGCTGGGGACACTTTCGCAGCAACTCCTTATAACGTTCCAATGATTTGAATAACTGCTCGTCCTCTCTCTGTCTGAATGTGCCAATTTCTATTTTCAATTTGCTCGTCTTTGCAAGAGGGAAAAATTTATTCAGAAAAACTTGGGCCAACTCATCCCATGTGATTATGCTTCCAGTTGCAAGTGACTCTAGCCAGTCTTTAGCCTTGTCCTGCAAAGAAAAAGGAAACAATCTCAATCTAATGGCATCAGAAGAGACTCCATTTATTTTTACCGTCCCGCTAATTTTCAGGAAAGAGCGGATATGCTTATGTGGATCTTCATGTGGAGTTTCTCTGAATGTGAGGTCTCGTGCCATCTGAATTAGGTCAGGTTTTAGCTTAAAATTATTGGCATTGATTAGGGCCTTAGCTATGCCTGTCTGGGTTGTGGGAACAACTGGTTGAAAATATTCTCTGATGGTTCTCACAGCTCCCCCTAGATCTCCCATGGCGTCGAAATCAACCCTCTGGTTTCTTCTTGCCTTCCTCAAAGTCCGTTCAAGTTCATGATTAAACGGAACAAGTTCAGCCTATTAACTTCTTCGCATACAAGGATTCTCCAACCACTACCCAAAAAAAAAAAAATAAAAAAACAACAACAAAAGCGCCCAAATTAAGATCAACTCAATCTTAGTATATTAAGTTTGGGAAAAAAATTTCGTGCTAGTCCCCGACAACGGCACCAAAAACTTGATGTGATGCCCAAGCGTACCAATCGAAGTAATAAATCCCAAATAGGGTATCGTTCTCAGGGACCGACGTGAGCAAAATTTTCCTAAACTTAGCTACCAGAATTCTTTGTTAATTTTATTCAGGCCACTCAAAAGATGAATTTTATCTATAACTATGACTAATGAAAGCTCAACCCCAAACACAATGAGAAATTCAGAGCAAAAAAGATTCCAGGGTGTTGTTTCATTTAGGAATTACAGTGAATATGACATGTAATTGATTGAAATTGATAGATTAAGGCTAGAAGTTCTAAAATTAGTCTCTCTCGAGCTCAAACCCTCCTAATAACTGCCCATTGACCCGAATCTCTTCTATCGCTTGAATAGTTACAATATTAAGATCCTTCAATTGCACCCCTTATTATTCTAAATTCATTCTCATGCAATTTCGAATGACAATCTAAATTATTGGGTCCAACAAATTAAACTCTCGCTCGAGACATCTAATTAACTTAGGTTCATTCAATTAATGGCGAGTTAATCAAAAGCATTAAACACAAATAATTTAGAAATCCATGCAAAATCAATCAACTGTAAATTCAGTATTCATAGTAACATTCCCTAAAATTCACAAACACCCTAGAATAATAGAGTTTAGCCGCACATGATTTTGATCACAAAATTCCACAAATAATTAATCATTAAAGCAAAAAGTGAATTAACGTAGAAAAATGATCTCCCTTCAATAGGTCCAAATCCCAATCACGATCTCCTTGACTTTCGCCACGAATCTCGTGTTGTTCTTAAATAAGATAGCACAATCATGATCAATCTTCTCGTCATGAACAACCCAAAGATGATCTTTGTTCAACTCTTAACCAAAATATTGAGTCTTCCACCAAAAACTATTAGAACTACTGTAATTCGGCCCTTGTACAGACTAAAATCGCTCAAAATCAGCTCTTCCGTTTTCTCCTTTTTTGCTGGCGGCACAACACTACTATTTGTAATATGCTCGCAACGTTGTAATGCTGGTGTCATGCCAACTGCGCATAGAAGTCATAGCGTTGCAACGCTGCCCTGTTCCAAATTACTCTTGGGTCTGCAGCGTTAAGAAGCAACATTTCAACGCTCGGCCAATGTCGTCTCCTCCAAATTGCTCTCCAAACTTGCCTCTTTTCTTGATCTTAGGTCCTTGATTTCTTCCTAATTCTATAGTCAACCCATAATTGCTCAAAATTGGAGATTACCTCGGGTTTTTGCTCATTTTCACACAACTGCACTTGATGCTTGGCTTCCTAAAATCTCTCAATAAACCATATCAAACCAAACAAAAACTAGCAATAGTAGCTCTAAATTTGAAGGTAATAAAAGCACTTTTTAGATGCTTTTCAGTTATCCTACTGGAAACTGTTGGGTTCTTGATAATCATAGGGGCACTCATGCACAAACTCACCAGAGCAATTAGAAAGTTCCTTAACTATATCCTCTAAAGAAATACCTGGATTGGCAGACAGATATGGCATCGACAACGATGTTTGGCTAGGCAACTCTGAAGGAGGATAATATTTTCACTTAGGACCACATGAATTTTTTATCTACATATTAGCCAAAACTTGAACAATAGAGGTTAGTTCATATATTGGATTTCTAAGTTCACGAATCTCTCTTACCACTCGTGTTTCCCATTGTTCTGCATATCTCGCTTGAAGCACATAAAAATTCAAATTTTCTGCCATTGAGAAACAAGTAGACATGAAAAAAAAATATTTTTGGGTTTTTAGAGTTTAATAGTCAATTTTAACTAAAAGATATTAATTGGCTTGCTTCCCTGGCAACGACGCCATTTTGACACACCTGAAGCTTACGTTGTTAATAAGCTTCAAACTTGATCAAAAGAAAATTTGTAAAATCACCAAACTACTTCTATTACTACTAAAATGTAGCAACAATGGTAAGTGCGGGGCCGAACCACAGAGAAGCGAAGAATAAATATCTTTTTGAGTTAGATTTGTCCGTGGAAAAACAGCAAAAATGGGGTTTTGGTTTTTAGTTTTAAAATTGAAAACATGCAAGAAAGGAAATGGCAATGGATATATGAAACGGTAATGGATTCATCTGGTTCTCGGATCAAGTAGTCATTCAATGTAATTTAAATTATTGGTTTTTGCCAAAATATCATGTTATCGAATTATGCATGCATAACTATCCAATTAATGTGAATTAACTATCTCTATAAAGGCCAACAATCAATTAATTCGAAACCAATCAAACGTCCTAATTCATAATAAAGGCTGGAAATTGATTTGAGATACTAACATGCAACAGAAGCAAATAGAAAAAATAAGCACTCTAATTACATTTAATTTAAGTTCTAAAAGCATGTTTTGACAAAAATCCAGAAGAGGGTTTCTTATGAACATACCTTTGATGAATTCTCCGAAATCCAAGCTGCTCTTCATGTGATATCAACTCCAAGTCTCCAGTGAACCACCAAGAGATCTTCTCTACTATTCCCAGCCTTGAATTTGAGTGGTGGAACACCAATTAGAGTGAATTTGTGAAGGGTGTTTGTATGGATTTTTTGTGAAGATGAATTTCTGTAGCAGTTTTCTAAAGAATTCAGAAAGTCTCTCTTCCAATCTCCAATTTCATAACTTTTATTCACAAAGTCTATGCAAGCACTAAAACTTAACTCAATGGCAGTAGTAACTTCATAAAAAAGTGATATTTGTGTATAAATTTGGGAGGAATACCTCCTACTTGGTGTAAATGTGGGAAAAACCCACTCAAACCAAGATTTCATATTTTTGTATTTTCAATTTTAAATTTTAATTAATACCAAATTTAACTAATTCATAATTAATTAAATCTAAAACATCAAAATCCAATTTCTTAAATTGAATTGAAATTGAAAATGAATTTTATTTTTAATTAATTAAATAATTTAATATGAAATATTATATTAATCACCCACCCAATTTTAATAATGAATCTTATTCATGTAATTAATATTTCAATCAATATTTAAATATTATAAACTCTTCAATTTCGTTTAATTATATCAAATACAATTATATAAATCCTAATTTGAGATAGAGCTTATTCAAATTCAAACCCTATTTCAAATTGAAATTCAATTTGAACAATTCAAATTGATATCATTCCAAATTCACTCAATTTATTAATTCAAGGTGTTCATGTTTAACGAGCTAGTAGAGGGACCTTATGGACCTATAGATCATGTGCTCCAAGGTTTATGATTAACTGGCTAAAACTCTTTAGACCAAATTAATCAGTATTCGTTAACTATCAAGTCACACCACTATAGCTCAATAGTTAAACTCTCCTCACTGTAGATATATTTGTGTCAATTTGATTTAACCATAATCAGTAAGTTAACCCTTCACAGGTTGTTCTAATAATGGATGGGTCAATATGTTGTTTTACCGTCGATATTACGTCTTGTTCCTTAAGTTCCACTGATTCTTTGATAAACAATTAGTTTGTGGCCCAATCACTAAACCAGATCCCTGTTTGGCCAATGAGAAGGTGGGTGATGACGGGTAAAAATGCACGTCATCTTAGTTTTATTTAGAATTATGAGGGTTGTTAAGTAAAATATGCGGCGAATATGTTAGTAATTCATGAGAAAATGAGCTTGCGTGGATCGGCACTAAGAATCTCAGCTAACCCACTATTATGCATTATTTTCGGCCAATTGTTTATTTTTGTAGCTAACGCAGGATTCAACCGCATGCGCTGAAGATAGGTGATCGCAAGGTCTACCGCATTCGGTGAGCCAGGCTATCGTCTAGACGATCGCAGGTGTCCATCGCATGGATGTGGCGGTCATCAAGTGAATGCGGTCATCGCAGAGTGATTGTGGCTACATAATCATGACCATAATAGAAGGGCGACCACAAGGTTGGTGGTATGCAATATGAACACAGACCTCGGGAGTATCAAAAGATGATGTTAACATTTCACCTACCACGACATTAGCAGTAAAGATTCAGAAAAGGACCATCGCGCCGTGAGTGTCAGATTCAGAGCAGGTCCGTTAATGCTATCGGTGATCAAGCTCTATTAATAGAAGCCGATGAGTAGAATTTCAAAAGATCCAAGGTTTTTTGCCTAAGGCTCCCTGCCTTAGGGCGGATCCTTGTGATCCAGACAAAAGCGTGAGAACATAGCTTGAGAGTTCTTCATCTCCTTTATCCATTTCGAGTGACGATCGGAGCCTTTGCCGGAGTTAGAGCTCGAGAGAGTCTGCTCCACCGCCTATCCATGGCACCCCGGCAGTCTTGACATACATCTGCTGGAAGCAAGGCTTTAATTCCAACTGGTCCTTCCATTTCTCTTGTTTCCTTATATATTATTGTATTACATTTTGGCTTAAGGAATTAATACATTTTGTAATCAATGCATTTCTATATCTTCCTTCGATTCCATCTCCGTCTTCATTCACATTGCATTCTTAACTTTCATTGCATCCCTTAGTGAGACTGTTAGAGTATCACATATTTAATCATGCGGCATAGGAATATGAAGCATGTAGCAAACCACCGGGAGGTGTGCGTTGCGTTAGTCTTATGAGAAAACCTTATTTGCTTAGTGTGAAGCTGTAGCAACGCTTGTCTATAGGCGAACACAATGTTTGTCTATGAGTAAAGTCAGCAACAACCAACTGCCCGGGAGGGTAAGTGGTTGGTCGCATTAAACAATGTAAACAAGTCTTCACTAGGAATAGAAATAATCTTACGTCAACCAGGTTTATATGATTATCTTGTCTTATGAGCGCACCACTCATCATTTAGGCATACTTGTGAGAGTAGTCTAAAAACCAAATCTAAGTCTCGAGAGAGCGGATTGGATCGCATAAGCAAGAATGGGGAACTTAGGAATAAGCTTCGTTTTCTATTACATAGCGTATGCACCCTACGGATAGGATATTGCATGCTTCCAGAAGTAGAATACGGTGGTATGTGGTCATCACGCTTATGTGTGAAAGCACGTGATAAAATGTGAGGATGTCTTCACTGCAACACTGAGCTTGACCACAAGGGCAACCCCAGCCAACGCAAGCTATGTGATCATGCTACACACACTTGTGCCTAATTCTAGGACCCATGTGATGTATATGCGATAGTGTCGAGAAGCTTATGCCTAAGCCTCCATAACCGGCTCATGTGCTTTCACACATAAGCGTGATGACCACATACCACTGTATCCTAGTTTTGGACGCATACAATATCCTATCCGTAGGGTGCATATGTTGTGTAATAGAAAACGGAGCTTATTCCTAAGTTCCCCATTCTTGCTTATGTGATCCAATCCGCTCTCCCGAGACTTAGATTTGGTTTTTAGACTACTCTCCCAAGTATGCCTAAATGATGAATGATGCGCTCATAAGACAAGGTAATCGCATAAACCTGGTTGACATAAGATTATTCTTATTCCTAGTGAACACTCGCTTACATTGCTTAATGTGACCAACCACTTACCCTCCCGGGCAGTTAGTTGTTGCTGACACACGTGGGGACAAGCCAAAATGAAAGTAAGTCACCAGAATCAACACATAAATAAATGAACGCAACTCCACTGCTAAATAGGTATGAGTTTAGTNGGGACAAGCCAAAATGAAAGTAAGTCACCAGAATCAACACATAAATAAATGAACGCAACTCCACTGCTAAATAGGTATGAGTTTAGTCTGAGAAAGAGTGCATTGCTCGTAGTTGAATGTCCACATGACACCCGTGGGGGCAAACCAAAATGAAGGCAAGGCACTTGGATCACCGCAAGGTCAGAAAAAAAAATATATATCAATGAAGAAAATTTTTATGCAAGGTTAAAATCATTTGACACCCCAGTAGAAAATTTTCTTTTTAAAATAAATCATGCAATGTTCCGAAATTTAGTAAAGTCCTTTTGAAGGGTAAGCTTGCAGTCCCTAAGTCTTAGAAATATTTTTAGAAGAGACTTGAATAAGACTTAAGGAAATTCTTGTATATAGGATTTGAACGGAGTATTCTTGAGAAATCTAGGAAAAGAACATTGCGGTTGACTTGTTAAAGAAATCTTTAGTTTATGCTTGAGGACAAGCATTGTTTAAATTTGAGGGTGTGATAATGGGCAGAAATGCACGTTATCATAGTGCTAAGTTCTTAAACAATGTTGGATTGTGCTGATGAAATATGTTAATTTGTGTCCATTAAGCATCAGTTTCTTAATATTGCGGCCGCATGCATTCAGCGCATTAGAACAGTTGATCTTTGCATTTTTGTGTAGAATTAACACAATGCAAGAATTGTGATCATAGGAATCATTGGTCGAGCACAACTTCACCACAAGGCTTTGCGTTGATCATGCTCGCAAACATTTGCCCAAGAAGGATCACTGCAACTTGGTCAGCGCAACATGGTGGGCGCATCTGGGTGAAAGGCCAATTAAGCGCGATGGGACAGAAAGCTGATGACAGTCGAATCCAAATTAAGTTGACAGCCGATAACGGTCACAAAGTACATTCAGCTTTATCAGTGATAATTATTTGGCGCATCAGTCTGGAATTAAAGTTATCCCATCTATACAACCAGGAGAGAGATGCCGCATTTCACCATGGATGCTCTATAAATACAAAGGGCAGTCTTCAGAAAAGGGATTGATCGTTTTTACAATCTTTTGTTCCACAAGTTCATGCTGCTGTCATAGTTTTCCTTTTCATTTTAAGGCGGAGCAAGAGAAGAGTGGTGGCACCGGAGATCGCTTAGAGCAACTCGACAGAGAACCTTGAGGCGTAGGAGCAGAGAGCGGGCAGACTCTCGCTAGAGCGAGATTATCATTTTGAGCACGAATAGAAAAACAGTGTAAACGCCTGGCAGCAAGAGATTGCTACCAGGCTCTTTATTCTATACTTGCATTGTTCTTTTGTACTTCATCTTCATATTTATACAATGGAAGTTCTATTTCTACATCTGTTCACTCTCTTAATATGATAAGTAGCTAAACTAGTCGAATGGGTTGAGAAGAACTAAGCTAACATGACCTAGGAAGTTCATTGCTTGCGATTGTCTTATCTTATGCTGTGCAAAATACCCTTTAGAGTTACGAGAGAGAGAGTCTAAAGAAAGAACCTAATGACTCGAGAGAGGTTAGAATCTGGACTCGAAAGAGCAAGATTAGACTTGCATAAACAAGAGATAAGGACTTAGAGATAAGCTCTGTTTGTCAACTTGCATCGCATGCATCCTAGAGATAAGAATGATATTATGTGGTCGCCTTATTTGTGTCTGTGTTATCCTGTCAACGCATAAATAAATGATCGCAAACTCCACTGTCAAATAGGTATGAGTTTAGTCTGAGAAAGAGTGCATTGCTCATAGTTGGATGTCTGCATGACACCCGTGGGGGCAAGCCAAAACGAAGGCAAGGCACCTGGATCAGCGTAAGGTCAGAAAAAAATATCAATGAAGAAAATTTTTATGCAAGGATAAAATCATTTGACACTTCGATAGAAAATTTTCTTTTTGAAATAAATCATGTAATGTTCCGGAATTTAGTAAAGTTCTTTTGAAAGGTAAGCTTGCAGTCCCTAGGTTTTAGAAATATTTTAAGAAGAGACTTGAATAAGACTTAAGGAAATTCTGGTATATAGGATTTGAACGGAGTATTCTTGAGAAATCTAGGAAAAGAACATTGCGATTGACTTGCTAAAGGAATTTTTAGCTTATGCTTGAAGACAAGCATTGTTTAAATTTGGGGTTGTGGTAACGGGCAAAAATGCAAGTTATCATAGTGCTAAGTTCTTAAACAATGTTGAATTGCATTGATGAAATATGTTAACTTGCGTCCATTAAGTATCGTTTCATAATATTGTAGTCGCATGTGTTCATTGCATTAGAACTGTTGATTAATGTATTTTTGTGCAGAATATGCGTTAACGCAATGCAAGAATTGCGATCATAGGAAATCATTGGTCGAGCGCAACTTCACCGCAAGGCTTTGCGTTGATCGTGCTCGCAAACATTCGCCCGAGAAGAATCGCTGCAACTTGGTCAGTGCAACATGGCGGTCGCATCTGAGTGAAAGGCCAATTAAACGCGATGGAACAGAAAGCTGATGATAGTCAAATCCAAATTAAGTTGACAGCCGATAACGGTCACAAAGTACATTCAGCTTTATCGGTGACAATTATTCGGCTCATCAGTCAGGAATTAAAGCTATCCCATTTGTACAACCAGGAGAGAGAAGCCTTCTTTCACCATGGATGCTCTATAAATACCAAGGGCAGTCTTCAAAAAAGGGGTTGACCGTTTTTACAATTTTTTGTTCCACAAGTTCACGCCGCTGTCCATAGTTTTCCTTTTCATTTTATGGCGAAGCAAGAGAAGAGTGGTGGCGTCGGAGATCGCTCAGGGCAACTCGAGAGAGAACCTTGAGGCGTAGGAGCAGAGAGCGGGCCGACTCTCACGAGAGCGAGATTATCATTTTGAGCACGAGTAGAAAAACAGTGTAAACGCCTGGCAGCAAAAGATTTCTACCAGGCTCTTTATTTTATACTTGTATTGTTATTTTTTTCTTCATCTTCATATTTATATAATGGAAGTTTTATTTCTACATCTGTTCACTCTCTTAATATGGATGAGTAGCTAAACTAGTCGAATGGGTTGAGAAGAACTAAGCTAACATGACCTAGGAAGTTCATTGCTTGTGAATGTATTGTCTTATGCTGTGCAAAATACCCTTTAGAATTACTCGAGAGAGAGTCTAAAGAAAGAACCTAATGACTCGAGAGAGCTATGTTAGAATCTAGACTTGAAAGAGCAAGATTAGACTTGCATAAACAAGAGATAGGGACTTAGAGATAAGCTCTATTTTTCAACTTGCATCACATGCATCCTTGAGATAGGAATGATATTATGTGGTCGCCTTATTTGTGTGTGTGTTATCCTGTCGTCGCATAAATAAGAATAGAGGCTTATGTGTAGGTCCTATATACTTATCGCATATATCACATGCGTTCTAATATTAGAAGGCATAGCATTCGCATCGAGTGATGGTTTACTATTGTATGCATGTTGCATGATCGCAAGGCATGAATGCATTCTAGGAGGTGTTAGCCGAAACCCTTCTCAACCCGTTCACTGCATATTCGTCGCATCTCCCGTTTATCAACTCTTTTCAAACTCTGCCGCATTTATTTATTTTTCATCAACGCAAACAATAAACTTAACAACTTATTTATTTACTCAGGTACCACAAAGTCTTCACAAAAACTACCAACGCAATCTGTTTTCACAAGTCCCTGTGATCGACCCTGGACTTACCAGAAAACTCAGAGAAATTTACACTTGGATTCTGCTGGGGAAACTTGAGTGCACAACGTAATTTCATCAATGTATATCATCCACATTTCCACTTCATAAAATCAAGCATCAGCTACACACATACAACAACAAATCTTCTCTCAATGCAAATGCTATGGCTTCTAGTTTTAGAACGCATGCAATATATGCGATGATGTCTATAAGACTTACATCTAAGCTCGTATTCTTATCTATTCGATGACGAATGACACACATATATACAAAGTGACAGCATACTACCATAACCTATCTCTAGGGTAAATATGATGCATGTTGGCAAACAAAGCTTATCTCTAAGTCCCTATCTCTTGCTTATGCAAATCTAATCTTGCTCTCTCGAGTCTAGATTCTAACCTAGCTATCTCAAGTCTTAGGTTCTTTCTTTAGACTCTCTCTCGAGTAGCTCTAGAGGGTGTTAGGCACAACATAAGACAAGATGATCGCATGCAATGAAGATCCTAGGTCATGTTAGCTAAGTACTTCTCAACTCATTCGACAGTTTTAGCTACTCATGCATATTTTAAAGAGAGTGAACAGATGTAGAAAAGCAAGTTCCATTCTATATATATAATCAAAGTACAGAATGACAATGCGGAATAAGAATAAAGAACCTGCTAGCAATTTCTTGCTTCCTAAGGCTTTTACACTATTCTTCTCTACTCAGCTCAAAAGATATTCTTGCTCTCGCAAGAGTCGGTGCTCTCTCTATTTTTCCACGCTCCCTGGCACTCTCTCGAGCTGACTAGGACGATCTTTCGGCGTCTTTTCCCTTCTCCCGCTTCCGCCTTCCAAGTATAAAAAAATAAGAACAAGGCTAACTATCGTCTATATGGTAAACTCTCTAAACTGGGCGAACTCCTTCAATGAAGGTGGCTTTCGGTATTTATAGAGCTTCAGGGTGAAAAGCTTCTTATTTCTTATGATTGCACTTGGGATGGCATTAATTCTTTGTCTGATGCGCCGAATAATTGTCACCGAAAATTTGAGTGTACTTGCTACAGTATGTCATTAACGGCTTGTCAACTTAATTTGGAATCGACCGTCATCAGCTTTTTGTCCCATCGTAATTTATTAAGATTTCACCCAGATGCGCCCACCTTGATAAGCCAGCTCTATGCGGCCACCTTCTTGAGTAGATTTTCACGAGCGCAAATGATCGCATAGGCTTGCGGTCGCAATCTCTTAATGCGCTCGGACGTTAATTTCTTTGGATCGCATTTCCGCCTTGTGCCAATGCATTTTCTGCAAAAAATACATAAGTTAGTTGTTTTAATGCATGGACGCATGCGATCGCAATGTTGTGAACTTAGTGCTTTTGGACGCAATATTGTCTATTTTTACCATCACAATCCTGCATTGTTTTATAACTTTACGCTGTAATATCGTGCAATTCTGCCCATTATTAAGAGTCACCTAGAATGTCTAGGATTATAAGACATATCTCATCTTCGCTAGGGCAAGTGGGAGAACATGTTGGGTATAAAACATGCCCTAGGATACATGTTTCATCACCTATGTCTCATTGACTTTAGTGCAAGTGGGAGATTTTTGGGATTTATGTCCTAAAGCCTCGTAGTTTATTAGTTGATTAATTTAGTTATTAATTATGCAATATTAAATTCCATTAACCAAAAAAATCCAAGGTTATTGCATGAAGTCTTGAACATAAATGTAATTGACATACTGGTGAATCATGGTCAAGAAATTGAAGGATCTCTTACCGAATATTTCCATGAGTACGTTCGAATCGCTCCAATCTCACAGTGACCGAAATACATATTATACATTCAAATCATACAGTTATGCAAACAAACACTAATTATCGGCATGTTATGAACACGAAAATAACAAGAGAAAGAGTGCCATACCAGTTGAAGATGTTCTTCAAACTTCGGCACTCCAAGCAGCGAAAAAACTCCACGCGATCTACCAACACCCAGTGGAAGCATCGACTACAGCAACACGAACAACCGCGAACACGAATGTCATGGGGACGAAACCACCAGTAAAGAGCCCTGGGTATTCTTGGAGTGAAAACCCAAAGGGTGTTCTTTGGTTAATTTGGTAGAGGAAGGAGGAAACATGGATCGTGTATGCGATAAGAAAGTGGGAGGGAAAAAGGCGTTATCGCATAGCACACTGTTTATCGTTTAGGAGAAGCTACACGATCGTGTAGATTTTACTGAATGATCGTTTAGCAAAATCGACACACTATACGATCGTTTAGAGAAGCTATGCGATCGTGTAGGAAATAGTGTGCGATCATTTAGGCGCGAGGTAGACGATCGTTTAGGAGGAGAAGAGCTATCGTATAGGCTCTGGATTCTCTTAAGTGATCGTTTAGGTTTTCACCAGCGCGTGCTCTCTTTTTCTCTTCGGGTGATGATTGAAAGATCACTTAAAAAATGAAACGATTTCATTTTTATTTCATCGGTTACAATAACCGACTCATTCCAACTAACCCACATCCAAATGTGATTTTTTGGATTAATTATCATATAATTAATTCAATTAATTAATAATAAATATAATCATATTATATTTTTATTCTATAGTTTGATATCACATATCTACTATAGTATTTTCTCCTCTACTTGATATAAATCATATTTATATCTAATTTCCTCCAAAATAATGTATCTCATACATTTATCCAATTATATCATATAAAATTAACAAGTCCAATGATATCATATATAATCGAACTTCCTCTTGTCAATTTGAACATTTCAAATTAACCCAAACATTCCGTGAACTTCCTCCAAAACATTTCAAATTAACCCAAACTTCCTCTTTATCCAAGCTACCCAGGGGACCTAATGGACCTGTGGCTTAAAGCTCCAACGGTCCGTGAATAGCTGACTAAACTCTTTAGCCACGAGATCCACCATCCGTTAACTATCAGGCATTCCACTAAAGACCAATAGCTAAACTCTTTTTACTACATATATATTTTTGTGTCTATCGGATATAACCAATCATGAGTACGTTGACCCTTCACAGATACTCGTAAGTACAACTGAGCCAAATTACCGTTATGCCTCTGTAGTTACATCTCACTCCTTAAGTACCATTGATTCCTCTAAAGAATAATACAATATAGTCCAACTATGTGTGAACACCTCTCGGGCCAAGAGAAGGTATGTGGCACCACATTGTTCAAGCCCCGGAATCAGCCCTTAAGGGAGCTATCTATCTACTTACCCCTTCCTCGGGGAAGGAGTGAATTCCATCTTGTGTAGCTGAGTTCCCAGCTCCCAAATTAAACGAATCCTCAAAATGGTAGGTTTGAATTGGTGACCTCGCCATTCGCACCCATACAAATCAAAGGACCACCCTCAATGGCAGGAGTTCCCAACTCACTCAGGATTGAGGTCTGTTACCTATGGTCATCCTAATGAAGTGAAGTCTCTGTCATGAACAGTGTTATATAATGAGAAACACTTCATGGTTAGGTCTTATACAAACTTTTTGTATAGGATGTCCCCGCCCACACGTCCCTAACACGAATGATTAGGATCAGACCATCTGTGACAAGTCACAACACTTGTGACCATTCCACAAAGCGAGCCATGTCCGTAGCGTTACCAGGATAAGGATTCCCTCCTATATTCATATACTATAGACCATTTTGGTTATCACTCAAGACATGATCCCTTTGTATGTCACCACATACATGTTTGAGTCACATACAGATAACCAGGAATTTTATGTTTATGGTTTATGGTAAAGCAAATAAAACAAGTAACTGAGTAAAATACAAGATGTGAAGTAAATATCATATATTAACAACACAAGCGTTCGTACAAATTGTTTACAAACTACAGGACACAAGACTTTAGGGCATCAACCCCAACAGATAACCTAAAAGGTCTATAGTATATGGATAAAGTTATGTGCCTTTATCTTGGTGACACTATGTATAAGGCCTACTTTGTAATAGTTACAAATGGTTTGATCTAGATTATTCATGTGAGTGGGGGTATCATATACAAAGAGTTTGTATAAGATCGGACCACGAAATATTTAATCTCTCTTTTTAAATTCATTAATTGATGAGCTTAATGATTCACAGGATGATCTCTATTTATGTTTTTTAATTTAAATATGATTTGATCTAAATCATTGAAGGAAGAATTAATTAATTTGAATTGGATTCAAATAATTATTCATTTGGATAAGATTTAAATTAAAGATTTTGCTGGAGATAAATGTTTAAATATGATTTAAATATTCAAACCATTTAAAACTTTGAAGTTTGAAGTTAACAACTGTAGCCTTTAAATTTTAACTTTGAAGTTTGAAGTTAACAACTGTAGCCTTTAAATTTTAACAATATATAGCTTAAATTCTGAGTGAAATGGTCATGCAATTGTTACTGAATTACAGAGAAATCAAGAGGTTGAAAAAGACTATTCTTCAAAGTGAAAACAAGAAAACCTTTCTCCAAATTCCCTTCAATTCAAGCTTATTTTGAGTCTCACAACTCAATCTAAGGCTCTAAGAGAATAATAGGGAAGACCTTGTGATGGTTTACAACCAAAGGAAAAGGAGATTGTAGCTAAAGATCAAGATTCAAGAGGTTCTTCAAAGGTATGTGTTTCTTGAGACCCTCTTAATTCTTTGTGAACAAGCTTATTTTAATATAGAAATTAAGGCATTAGAATGCTTAATGATCCTGTTTTCTTCCGCTGCTTACTTATGTATTCCAACAATTGGTCGCCCACTCTACAGTTGTTACAAGAAGCTGTAAAGTGCTACAGACGAAGTGATCCTGATTCGTACATGTGATGACATGAGGACTTATGGCATCTTGTGCAATGATTTTTACAAGATCAGACCACGAAATAAGTCACTCTTACTTCATAACGTTGTTTACTATTTAAGACTGACTAATTCACAACGATTACGTAGGTAACTTAACTTGAATCCTGAGCTAACTATGAACTCCTATTTATTTGGGATTATCCTTAGATTTTCATGGGTGAGGTTTGGCTCAATAGCGCCGGCTCAATAAGCCTCCCATTTTAGGGGTAAGATAGGGTAGATAGCTGGAAACATAGGATGCAACATGAAGTTCACTCCTTCTCGTTTTAGGAATAGTAGAGAGATTATTCCCTTAAGTGCTGACTCCGAATCTTGAACAAGGGGCCCCAACCTCTCATTGGTTTGAGAGGGACTCGGTTTGATGATCAGATCACAAACCAATTGTTCATTAGAGGATCAGTGGGACTTAAGGCACAAGAGGTAATCTCGGGGGTAAAACAACCTTTTGACCCAGCCGTTATTACGAACAACCTATGAAGGGTTAACTTATTAATCATGGTTATATCGAGTGGACACAATTGTAGGAGTATATCAACATGCAGCGGAAGCAACAAGGATCAATAAGCATTCTAATTCATTAATTTTGGCTATAAATAAAGCATGCACATACAATTATAAGAGGGTTTCAAGAAATACCTTTGTAGAACTTCTTGAATCTCAATTCTCAACTGCAAAACTTCTCCAAATCTCGCTGTGAAACACCTCAAAATCTTCTCTACTGTTCTCTTAGAGCTTTAGATTGAGTTATGGGACTTAAAATAAGTTTGAATGAAGGGAACTTGGAGAAGAACTCACTGCAACAACCCACTTGAAGAAAAACTTCTTGAACTCGAATTTTTCAGCAAAAATTCAATTGATGCATGCCTCAATTCCAGTTCCATCTTCTCTATTTATTGCAGAACTTTCACATAAAGAAGATGACTGCATGAGATGCAGCTCATGCTTGGATATTTGAAGCAAAACTTAAGTGGGTATAGTGTGAGCTAGTTGAATGAGTAGTGGAGAAATCCCACATTTCAAATTTTGTGTTTTTGAAATTTTGATTTTCTAAATGATTCCTAAAAATCAATTTTGTTTGTTAAAACTGAAAACATTTATTAATTTTACAAAACTAATTTCATAAATTAATTTTCTAAAAAAATTACTAATTCCCTTAATTCTAATTTGAACGTTTCAATTTAACTTATCACGCTACTCTAAAGCTAATCCATTTACAAACTAGTAGAGGGACCTCGTGGACCTACAAATCATGTGCTCCAACGATCCTAGACTAATTGGCTAAACTCTTTACACCGAATTAACCCTCATTCGTTAACTATGGGTCATTCCACTAAAGCCTATAGTTGCACTCCCCTTACTGTAGATATATTATGTCCACTCAATATAACCATGATTAGATAGTTAACCCTTCACAGGTTGTTCGTAGTAACGGCTGGATCAAATATCTGTTTTACCACCGAGATTACCTCTTGTTCTTTAAGTCCTACTGATCCTTCAATGAACAATTGATTTGTGATCCAATCAACAAACCGAGTCCCTTTCACGCCAATGATAGCGTGGGGCCCCTTGTTCAAGACCCGAAATCAGCACTTAAGGGAAAAACCTCTCTACTAACCCTAAAAGTGGGTAGGAGTGAATTTCATCTTACACCCTATGTCCCCATCTATTTACCCCGTCTCACCCTTGAAATCGAGGTTTATTGAGCCGACGCTGTTGAGCCAACCCTAATATATGCAAATCTAAGGATAATCCCGAATAAACAGGAGTTCATAGTTAGTTCAGGATTAAGGTCAAGTTACCTAGGTCATCATTTTGAAATAGTTAGTTTTAAACAGTAAACAACGTTATAAGTAAGAGTGATTAATTTCATGGTCCAATTTTGTACAAAATCATTAGATAAGATGCCCCCACTCCACATGTCATAACATGTATGAATTAGGATCACATCGTCTGTAGCACTTTACAACTCCTTGTAACAACTATAGAGTGGGTCACATCTGATAGTGTTATCAGAATAAGGCACCCAACCTCATTCATATACTATAGATCATTTTGACCATTTACTCGAACCTGGTCCACTTTTATGTCTCCGTATAAAGTTTAAGTACTCATGTAATAGTCATGGGTCTTTTAGTTTATTGGATTTCAAATAGGCAATAGATATATTCAATAACCCCTTATTGAATTTTCAGAATAAGTTTTATTTTTTACAAACCACGAGTTTTAGGACTTAAAACCCAACAAATTCCCCATGGACTAAAACTCCAGTGGTAACTTATATATCTTAATATATAAAACAGAGTTTTTCAGTTTTACTGAGAAATACAATAAACTAGGGCATCTTATACCCATGGTTTACCATTTGGTATCCCATACCCGATATTTCTCCCACTTTCCCTAGGTTATTAATCTGGTCTTCCTAGTCTTACTAGAAGATTCTCAAACACTTTAGCCGAGAGAATCTTTGTAAACATATTAGTGAACAATAGACTTCTTATTAAATTATATGGAGAATGCATCTTATTCTCAATAATGACCAGGAAGTCATACTTTCCTCCCACTACATCGAGTTATATGTACTCTCAACTCTTTGAGTAAGATTCATTAACCTGTCGAAACAACTCTTGTTTAACAGTGTTTATTCGATAACTCTTTATTGATTTATACAAGTTTTATGGAAACAAATAATACAAGGTGTTCTGGAACAATATTCCAATGATGTTGAGAAACCAATTTAAGGAAATTAGAAAGTTTGTCACTGGATTTCAAGTTATATCAAATAGATCTACAAATCTTTAAACTTTCTATACTTTGATCGAATCGAAGTATTTCGGTTTTATTTTACCTAACAAGTTTTGTACACTCTGAACAAGTGTTCTAAACTTATCTTTTAGGTTAAATAACTATTTGCCTTAATCGATTTCTAGCCAATTTAAATATCTAAATATTTGCAAATGGCTTTTAACTAGGTTGGTACTTTAACAGAAGTTGCTATGAGATAGAACAAACATAATTTTTGAAAATGAACATTTCATTTGCAACAAAAATATATATAATTTGTTCTTTACAAGATAACAAAAACAGATTAGATTATCATCAAACAGCAACATCCCCCACTAGTTAAGTTGAGCAACAGTCCTCATGAACTAGTTTGCCTGTTATGTTTTCTCTGTTCTCTTCTCAACAAGGTATTCAGGGCAGTTCCTCTTCCAGTGCCCTTCCTCATTGCAGTGGAAACACTTTCCTTTGTCTGCAGCGTTATTCTTGCCTTTCTTCCTAGCGGGTTTCTTCTTCCCTTTCCTTTTGATTTTCTTAACACGAATACTCTTACTCTGTGAAGAGGAATCAACATCAGGCTTTTTGGAGGACGTCCTCTCTTTTCAGCGGTAGCAACGTTTACTTTCAATTCCAGACTTTTAGCTCTCACTTTTGTTTAGTAAGTTTGTAGCTCATTTAGAAGAGTATTCAAGTTGTATTCAATTTTATTCGTTAATGCATTCATACATAATTGTAGACAACTCTTCAGAAGAGATTCCAGACTAAAACCGACTTGACTTCTCTCATCAATGACCGCACCATTTAGTTCTGCCACATCAAAGTGGATCATCATGTTCAGGACATGTTCACGAACAGAGGCCCATTCTTTCATGCGATAGTTATAAATGTACTTGATGGCATCATGTCTTAGGGAGAAGGACGGTTTCCCAAACCTCTCTCGTAGAAAGTACATAATCTATTTGGCAATACCTATATCCTCATGTTTCTTCACCAAGACATCAGATATGCTGGCGAGGATATAAGCATGGGCTTTATCATTTGCCATAATTCATCTATCGTACGCATCCCGAACAGTTCGATTTGCGTTAGAGCTTAGAATGGGAGGACAATCCTCTATTAAGACGAACTATAAATCGTTTATCACCAGTATAGTATTCAAATTCGATTTCCCGGTTGCATAATTATCCCCTATCAGTTTATCAGAAGCCAACAATTGTACTAGTGCACTTGTCATTTGAAAAATATAAATAAATTTTATAAGTGAATTGCTTTTTTAACCCAATCAAGTTTTAACAAAGTAATAATATACCCAAGATTATTTTTGCAATGATACTACAGTAAGACATTCTTGACTAA
Organism: Benincasa hispida; assembly: GCF_009727055.1. Lineage (NCBI taxonomy): Eukaryota > Viridiplantae > Streptophyta > Magnoliopsida > Cucurbitales > Cucurbitaceae > Benincasa > Benincasa hispida. The sequence goes on from NC_052359.1 coordinate 45,231,176, forward strand.
ACACTATCTCCAGAATAACTCATATTCCGATAGTCATTTAGCTACCGTTTTTGGTATGAAATTACTAACTCTTTAGTAATTCTGTAAGTCTAACCCTCTATTTTTAGACCTCAGAAGTCTGATCCCAACGATGCTCCCAAAATTGGAAAGTCAAAGTTGAAACCGACTTTAGAAATCCTATCAATTTCTAGAGTTTGAATTATTCTGAATCCTATGTTAAAACCCTTCGTCGGGATAACCTTCGTTAAATGAATAGCAAGGCGAACTTAAAGACGAAAAGTAGGCGCAACATAGGAATCTCATGGTTCAAACCAATAGAAGAGACCGTAGGATATGTTGACACATATCCTTCACCCACTTACTATGAACTACCTCCCCCATTCACTTTGGTCTTGATCTATGACATATAGTTTCCATATGGAGGTCACTCCCAAGGTGACACAAAGTGCTGCACGGAGCTCATGGTGGGAATTATGTAGGGACTTAAGAATTGGAATCAATCTATCGTATTTTTTATTTTCCATTGAAAAATTTCCCCTTATTCACCATAATAAATCCACGCAAACACTTTCCATATGGAGGTCACTGCAAAGGTGACATAAAGTGCTGCATGAACCTTTCAGTGTGAACATCTTGAGAACATGAAAATTTTAAAATTGAAACATCACATTTTGATTTTAAAGTGAACAACTTCCTCTATTCACCAAAATCTTAATTCATGTAAACACTTCCCGTATGGAGATCACTCCTAGGGTCACACGAAGTGCCACAAGAATTTTTTATTGTGAACTATTAGGGACGTGGGTGAAGGAACTCTTGTTAAAGAGTACCTCTGAGTGGAAGCAAGATCGTTCCAAACTCATTGTGACAGAATTAACACATTCATAATCAAACAAACTAATACTTAACAACAAATTACAGGCATGATTTGAAGCTTTAATCAACAAAGAGAACGAAATACATACCAATTGAAGAACCTTTCTTCGCCTCAAATCTCATTCTCGTCAAACGGACTGAACTTCTCGCTCTTGCTAAGATAGTTCAAGCTACTGTCCACCAAATTACTGTCGTCTACCCACGAATGGACTCCTCACGAACTCGACAGCAAGGAAGACACCACCACTTGGAAACCTTGGTATTCTCAGAGTGAGAATCTAGGAGGTGTGGGCTCTATTGGATTTGGTAGAGGGAAGGAGGAAGAGACGATCATTTATCGTGACCAAGCAACTGGGAGATATTGGGTGTCTATCGTATAGACGATGCTTGATCGTTTAGGTAAAGCTTGACGATCGTGTAGTAAAAGGGGCGAGATTGTATAGATGATCGTTTAGTAAACGCTCACGCGCACGATTATATAGGAAAAAGCTAGACGATCGTTTAGTAAAACCTATGCGATTGTTTAGAAAACCGCGCGCATGTATACGATCGTTTAGAAACTTTGAGTTGTCATGTATGCTCTTGGTTTGCTATGCGATAGGCAGTATACACAATTCGGTGAGCGAATTTCTGATTCTTTATGAAATGAAAACAATTTTCTATTTATCCTTCAGTTACGAAAACTGAATGCAACCTCCCACTAACTCATACGGTTATGGAGAAAAAACCGGCACAATTATCCCATAATTGTTAAATTAAAAAATAAATATAATCATATTATATTTATAACCTATAGTTTAATATCACATCAAATGCAACATATAAACCATAGTCTTTTTCTCCTCTACTAGATATAAATCATATTTATATCACTTTCTCCAATTAATGTATCTCATACATGATGCCAATATATATATAATTGACCAGTTCAATCATATCATATATAATCGAACTCCCTCTTGTCAATTTGAACACTTCAAACTGACCCAAAAATTGATTCTCAACTTGAATCCATTGAGCTACCAAGGGGACCTTATGAACCTATGGCTCAAAGCTCCAATGATACGTGAATACCTGACTAAACTCTTTAGCCACGAAATCAACCATCCGTTAACTGCCAGACATTCCACTAAAGACTGACAGCTGCACTCTTCTCACCACAGATATATTTCTGTGTCCATCTGATATAACAAATCAACAGTACGATAACCTTTCACAAATGCTCGTAACTACAGTTGGGCCAATTTACCATTTTTCCCCTGCAGTTACATCTAACTTCTTAAGTACCACTGATCTCTCTAATGAACAATACAACATAGTCCTACTATGTGTGAACACCTATCGGGCCATGAGAAGGTGTGTGGCTCCACATCGTTCAAGCCCTGGAATCAGCCCTGAAGGGAGAAATCTATCTACTTAGTCTTGCTTTGGGGAAGGAGTGAATTCCATCTTGTGTAGCTGAGTTCCTAGATCCCAAATCAGACGAATCCCCAAGGTGGTAGGTTTGAGTCGATGATCTGGCCACTGTACCCATGCAAATCAAAGGACCACCCTCATAGGCAAGAGTTCCCAACTCACTGAGGATTGAGGTCATGTTACATATGGTCATCCTAGTGAAGTGAAGTCTCTGTCATGAACGACGTTATATAACGAGACTATAACACTCCGTGGTCTGATTTTATACAAACTTCTTTGTATAGGACGCCATCGCTCGCATGTCTCCACATGAATGATCAGGATCAGACCATCTATAGCAAGTCACAACACTTATAACTATTTTACAAAGCGAACCGCATCCGTAGTATTACCAGGATAAGGTTTCCCTCCTATATCCATGTACTACATACCATTTTGGTTATCACTTAAGGCATGATTCACCTATATGTCTCAACATACATGCTTAAGTTACAAACGACAACCAAGGATCTTACATTATTGGTTTGTGGTAAAGAAAATAAAAAATCCAATGTTCCATAGACAAAAGTGAAGAAAATATCATATATTATTACATCACAAGCGTTTGTTCAAAACTGTGTTTACAAACTACAGGACCCAACGAGAGTTTAGGGCATCATCCCTAACAATCTCCCATGTTTCCTAAAGCGAGTGAGGTGTACAAACAACTAGTAAAAAAAATAACCTAGGGCACTAAGGTGCAGTAGAAAAATATCTCCCACTTGCCCTAGTCCAGCTGCGGGCAGTCTCGTAGACCCATGCTTTGAAGGTGACCCTAAAAAACTGTAGTCGTGAGAGCCTTCGTAAACGGGTCAGCAACGTTGTGCTCCAAAACGATCTTCGTGACTATCACGTCCCCTTGATGCACTATCTCGCAGATGAGATGGTACTTCCGCTCTATATGTTTGTCGAGCTTGTGACTCCTAGGCTCCCTGGAGTTCGCCACAGCACCACTATTGTCACAATAGAGGGTGATGGGCCTAAACATGTCTGGAACAACTTCTAGACCTGTCAGGAACTTCCTGAGCCAAACGACCTTCTTAGCAGCTTCACAAGCCGCTACATACTCAGCCTCCATCATGGAGTCGGCGATGCAACCCTACTTAATGCTTCACCACACTAGTGCTCCTCCGTTAAGAGTAAAAACTAACCCTAAAGTGGACTTCCTAGAGACCTTATCAGTCTGAAAGTCAGAATCCGTGTACCTAGTAAGGATCAAATCCCTAGTTCCATACACGAGCATGTAGTCCCTCGTTCTCCGAAGATACTTGAGGATGTTCTTAACTGCGGTCCAGTGACCCTGGCCTGGGTCAGACTGGTACCTACTGACTATTCCCACAACATAGCAGATGTCTAGTCTAGTACAGAGTATTGCATACATCAAACTGCCAATGACAAATACATATGGGACCCGTCTCATCTCCTCAACTTCTTGAGGTGTCTTAGGACACATTTCCTTAGACAAAGTAACTCCATGCCTGAACGATAGGAGACCCCTTTTGGAGTTCTACATCGAGTACTTGAGCACATCTTGTCAATGTACGATACTTGAGACAACGCTAGCACTTTGTTCTTACAATCCCAAAAGATTTTTATACCAAGAACAAAATGAGCCTCTCCGAAATCTTTCATTTGGAATTGAGTTGCTAGCCAGTTCTTAACTGCAGTCAGTAGTCCTACATTATTCCCAATGAATAGGATATCATCTACATACAACACTGGGAAAACTACTAAATTGTTGATGATTTTCTTGTAGACACAAGGCTCATCAATGTTTTGGTCAAGGCCGCACGATTTGATCGCAGTATCAAAACGAATGTTCCAAAATCGAGATTCCTGTTTCAGCCCATAAATGGACCGATTCAGTTTGCAAACTTTTTGCTCTTGACCTTGGACTATGAATCCCTCGGGCTGCACCATATAAATGATCTCCTCAAGATTGCCATTCAGAAAGGCAATCTTGGCGTCCATTTGCTAAATCTCATAATCATAATAAGCGGCAATGGATAGGAGGATGCGGATCGACATCAACATGGCAAAAGGTGAGAAAGTCTCCTCATAGTCAACTCCCTCTACCTAGGTATAACTCTTTGCCACAAGTCGAGCCTTTAAGGTTTACACCTTCCCATCGGCACCCCATTTCTTCTTGTAGATCCATTTGCAACCTATACGTCTGACTCTATCAGGTTGATCTACAAGATCCCACACTGAGTTGAAGTACATCGACTCCATCTCGAGATATATGGCTTTGACCCATTCATCCCAGTCAACATTATCCATTGCCTTTTGATAAGACAACGGATCCTCAACGTCGCCATCGACTACCAAAGCCAGGATTTTCGTGAAACCCAGATAGCGAACAGGTGCGTTCGCAACCCTCCCACTGCATCGAGGTTCCCTTAACTCTTGAGGTGGAACCGACCTACCAGATGAACTATCATCAACAACTCTTATTGATAAAGCAGGCTCTTCAACAACTATTGTTGAAGTTTCAGTAGTTTCGTTGGAAAGCTCACGTAACACAATCTTACTGCGTGGATTGTGCTTCCTGATATGATCCTCCTCCAGAAAAGTAGCATTCGTAGAAACAAACACTCTATTTTCCATCAGATCATAAAAGTAACCCGCTCGTGTACCTTTGGAGTAGCCTACAAAGAGGCACAACCTCGACCGTGGTTCCAATTTCTTTGGATTAGCCTCAAGCACATGAGCTAGGAAGCCCCATATGCAGAAGTGGCGTAAACTAGCTTTACGCTCGTTCCACAACTTTAGAGGTGTTTTCGCAACACTCTTGAAAGGAACACAGTTGAGTATATACACTGAAGTCTCCATTGCAAAACCCAACAGCGAGTCCAGTAAGGAAGCATAACTCATCATCGACCGAACCATGTCTGACAAGGTTCTATTTCTCCTCTCCGCTACACCATTCTACTAAGGTGTACCCTGCACTGAGAGTTGGGAAACGATTCCATATTCATCAAATAGTCCTAGAACTCCGAATCCAAAAACTCTCCACCTCGTTCCGATCGAAGTTTATTAATCCGTCTATCCAATGCATTTTCAACTTTATCCTTGAACTCTTTGAACTTTTCAAAGGATTCAAACTTCCCTTGCATTAAATAAACATACCCATACCTAGAGTAATAATCAGTAAAAGTTATGAAATACTTATAGCCTCCCCTGTCTCGTACATTCATCAGACCATAGAGGTCAGAATGCACTAACTCTAGAGGCTCTTTGGCTCGATAACCTTTTCCAGTAAAAGGTCTTTTAGTCATCTTACCTTCAAGGCAAGATTCACAAACCGATAAAGAATTTTTCTCTAACTCACTTAGAAGTCCATTCCTTACCAACCTTTCAATCCTATTGAGATTGGTGTGTTTTAATCGAAGGTGCCAAAGTTGGACATTTTATTTTGGAGAAACCCGTTGACGTTTATTTTGAGTTATGACAGTTTTAAACATCTCTATGTTATGGAGGGAACTTGTCGCTAACGGTCTTAGCACATATATATTATTTCCAGATAAGCTGTACAGATTTCTACTCCATCTTTATGAATGAACACTTTATTTAACTGGAATTCAAGAGTATATTTACACACTAACAAGCACTTTATTTAAATGAAGTTCCTTTTCAACTCAGAAACTACAAATACATCATGTAAAACAAGAAATTTCTTCTGTAAAGTAAGCTGGACTTCTCCCACTACCACAGCTGAGACGACGTGCCCGGTGCTTACTCGCATCATCATCTCACCAGCCTCAAACTTCCACCAGGATCTAATTCCCTGAAAAGAAGAACAAACATGATTAGTGGCGCCAAAATAAATAATCCAGGCAGAATCAGCATTCTCCACTAAACCAGTTTCCAAAACTAGTAAATCATATTTACCTTATTTTGATTTAGCCTTGGTCATCTTCTTTTCCTTAAGCCAGCGAGGACAATTTCTCTTCTAGTATCTGTCTTGGTTGTAGTGGAAACACTTTTCCTTATCAACCGGCACCGAATGCCTACCCCGCTGGGTGACAGACTGTGGGTTAGTAAGTGCCTTCCCCTTCCCTTTACCACCCTTCTTTTTCTTCCACTTTCTAGAAGTAGAAGGCGCACACTTCGTTCCTGAGGTCGAACTTTTATAGAACGTCTGAAAATGAAGCAACATTTGCCTCACCTCCTCTCTTCTCCTTATTTTTCAGTAATGATTGGAATGTCTGCAACTCGTTGAGGAGAGTTGTAAGGGTATCGTCCGCTTTGTTAAGAATCGCATTGCTAACAAAGTGCAGGAAGCTATCCAGCAACGAATGCAGGATAATGCTAACCTGACTGCCCTCATCGATCCAAGACCCATTCATCTCTGCCACATTGAAATGGACCATCATGTTAAGCACATGTTTTCGAATAGAGGTGCTTTCCTCCATTTTAGAGTTGAAGATACATTTAAGATCCTCGTGCTTGAGCTGTCCAGATGATTGTCTGAACATCCCCTGCAGGGACTCCATGATCTCACATGCTGCGACCATGGACTCATGCTTCTTGGCTAAAACTTCATTAAGACTGGCCAAGATATAGGCTCGGGTCTTATCATTCGCCTGTGTCCAATGCTCATAAGCCTCCCGAACATTTCGAACGACATTAGAAGGTGGAATAGGAGGACGCTCCTCCGTAAGGATGAACATGAGATCATCGATGATCAGTAATGTTGTGATCGTGTGTTTTCAACTAGCGTAATTCTCGCCAGTCAGTTTGTGGGCACTAAGTAGAGCTAAAGTGGGGGTGGTCGTTTCTGCATTGCTGAAAATAGAACAAACTTAATAAGTCTATGCTAAACCACATTTTAACACCAATATTAGTTTTAGCAAAATAGTTTCCAAGTACCCTAAGTGAAAGACTTCTATTTCGCAATGATACCCCATTGATAACGGGTAGAAATGCACGTTATTACAGCGCAAAGTTATAAAATAATGCAGGATTGCGTTGATAAAACTATACAATATTGCGTCCAAAAGCATTTAGTTCACAATATTACGATCGCACGCGTCCATTGCATTAAAACAGTTAACTTATGTAATTTTGTGTAGAATATGCGTTGACGCAAGGCGGAAAATGCGATCCAAAGAAATCAATGGTCGAGTGCATTGAGAGATTGCATTAACGCAAGGCTATGCGATCATTTGCGCTCGCGAATATCTGCTAAAGAAGGTTGCCGCATAGAGGCGGCGCATCTTGGTGGGTGCATCTGGGTGAAAAGTGTAATAAATCACGATGGGACAGAAAGCTGATGACGGTCGATTTCGAATTAAGTTGACAAGCTGTTAACAACCTACTGTAGCAAGTACACCTAACTTTTCGGTGACAAATATTCGGCGCATCAGACAGAAAATTAATGCCATCCCATCAGTGCAATCATAAGAGAGAAGAAGCCTTTCATCCCGAAGCTCTATAAATGCCAGAGGCCACCTTTAGTGAAGGAGTTCGACAGTTAGATAATTTTCTCCATAGATAGAAGCAGCCTTGTTCATAGTTTTCTTATACTTAGAAGGTAGAGCGAGAAAAGGGAAGAGACACCGGAAGATCGCCCTGGTCAGCTCGAGAGAGAACCTAGAAGGCATGGAAAAACACAGAGAGGGCCGACTCTTGCGAGAACAAGATTATCTTTTGAGCAGAGTAGAGAAGAAAAGTGTAAAAGCCTTGGGAAATAAAAGATTGCTATCAGGCTGTTTATTCTTATTCTGCCTTGTTATTCTGTATTTCAATTCTATATCTATAAAATGGAACTTGCTTATCTACATCTGTTCATTCTCTTAAAAGCACGCATGAGTAGCTAAATCTATCGAATGGGTTGAGAAGAACTTAGCTAACATGACCTAGGATTTTCATTGCATGCGATCATCTTGTCTTATGTTGCGCCCATCACCCCTTTAGAGTTACTCGAGAGAGAGTCTAAAGAAAGAACCTAAGACTTGAGAGAGCGAGGTTAGAATCTAGACTCGTGAGAGCAAGATTAGATCTGCATAAGCAAGAGATAGAGACTTAGAGATAAGCTCTGTTTGTCAACATGCATCGCATGCACCCTAGAGATAGGTTATGGTATTATGTGATCGCCTTGTATGTGTGAGTGTCAATTGTCATCGCATAGACAAGAATAGAGGCTTATGTGTAGGTCCTATAGACATCATCACATATATCGCATGCGTTCTAAAACTAGAAGCCGTAGCATTTGCGTTGAGAGATGATTTGCTATTATATGTATGTAGCATGATCGCATAACATGAATGCAATCCTAAGAAGTGTTAGCTGAACCCCTTCTCAACCCGTTCTCCGCATATTCATCGCATCTTTCGTATCATTAACTCTTTTCTTAACTCTACCGAATACATTTTATACTGTAAACAATAAACCAGCAAACTCTTTGATTTATCTGTTACCACAAAGTAATCTAAAAATTATTGCCATATAGTGTTTTCCTTAGTCCTTGAGTTCGACCCTGGACTTACCAGGAAACTCAGTAGGATTTATACTTGGGTTCTGCTGAGAAAACTTGTTGCACAACGTATTTTCCATCACCGCAATTTCCTTTCATTATTTCACCGCATAAAATAACGCATCACCCAGTGAGGCCGGACAAACGTCACTGGTCAGGTGATCAGATGCCCCTTCACTAGGATGATACATTCTCAACCATTAGGCAGAACCAACTCTTGGAACTGCACCTAAAGGGAGAGGATAGATCTCACGGATTGAACAATAAAGGGAGAAACACAAGAGATTGAAATGAAGTATCAGATACCCTAAGTACCTCCCACATAATGTTCTACCTAGGGATTCATTAACTTAGACCATCCGGCTACTGATTTTAATCTAAGTTAGTTTAATCTGCTAAAAAACAACTCTTGTCTTTGAAATTAAACAAGTTCAAGTAGTCACATTAAACTCTTTAATAGATTGTCCTTAAATTTGCATGCATGCATCAAATCTATCTAATTCACCTTTTCAGGTAGGTTACCAGTTAGGGGTGTTCTGTTTCCTTCACTTTAAATACCCCAGCCTAGATAGAACTCGCCTTAGACAAAAGGTCCCTTATAGATAGATTTGCTACACTTTAACCTTTTATTAGTCAATTTAATCCTATTAAACTGATTAAAAGATTAAAGCCTAGGTTGCTAATCTTATTAGAACCGTGATCTTAGGTCTATCTCCACTAAGTTTTAAAACATTTTTAAAACCATGATTCAAACCTAAGTGTGCATGCATGTCTTTAATATAGATTTTAGTTCTAATTTCCTTATAACTCTTATAAAAGAAACAACTAAAATCATACACATTGCCACACAACTAGGTATTTATAACACTTATAAATTTAACCTATATGCCATGCTTCATGCAATGTCCATTCATTACTATACATAACTTTTATATACAAGTAATGAACCAAATAAACATGCTTCCATACACCCTTATACTATAATACTTATAATATAAAGATGATGCATGTCTATGCTTTATGCATGCATAAATATAACTCTTATATTATAAGATGCATGAGCATGCTCTTATGTAATTTAAATCATGTTTCTCTAAATCATAACACTTACAATAAAGAGATGATGCATGACCAATGCATAACCTAAGGTGGGATTTCTTCTATATGGCATACCATATGACATATAAATAAACATACATCTCGTGTACATTCACAAAGATTAATGGACCGGGATGAACTACCTCAAAACCAAGAAAATATATATCTATTACAATTTCCATCGAGCAAACCGGTTCACAGACGAACCGGGTCTTGAACTGCCCGGGCGAAGCTCCAATCGTTTAGTAAACGCAGTCAGGTATATACGATCGTTTAGCTACGGTCGAGTACCAATAACTATGCGATGAAGCATGAGGTACCCGATCGTTTAGCACACAAGACATAACACGCGCAAGTCTTAACGATCGTTTAGACGACGATAATGCTGTGAAGCACGATCATCTAGACGATCACATAACAAGTGCTTAAGTAAGAATTTTACTTCGTGATTGTATAGTCAAGAACTAAATGATGAAGCTTGCTGAGCTACACGATCATTTACCCCATCGTTTACACGACCTGACCAACGCTTGGTCGTCGTCATCCTCGAATAACAACAACTCCTTGCTTTGAAGCTTCATCACGAACGACTCACAGAGACTCAAACACTTCGAATTTACAGACTCGATAGCAAGTTAATATGCCCAAAAACACAGGGGCCCTTACAATTAACTTTAAATGTAAAAGAATTGTAGAGGCTTCATCCCAAAAAACTCCATTAATCCACATCCACAAAACAATTTAACGCTTAAACAGAATGTAGACATGCTTTACCCACCGAGAAAGTAAATGTTATTCTTTGCAACAAGGAATTTGGAATATTAGAACCTGGCTTTGATGCCAATTGAAGGAACTCTTGTCAAAGGGTACCTCTGAGCGGAAGCAAGATCATTCCAAACTCATTGTGGAAAAATTAACGCATTCACAATCAAACAGATTAGTTATGCACTTAACAACAAATTACATGCATGCTTTGGAACTTTAATCAACAAAGAGAACGAAATACATACCAGTTGAAGAACCTTTCTTCGCCTCAAATCTCGTTCTCGTCAAACAGACTGCACTTCTCGCTCTCGTTGAGATTGTCCAAGCTATCGTCCACTAAATCGGTGTCGTCTACCCACGAATGGAGTGAGAATCCAGAAGGTGTGGGCTCTGTTGGATTTGGTAGAGGGAAGGATGAAGAGACGATCATTTACCACGACCAAGAAAGTGGGAGATATCGAGTGTCTATCGTATAGACGATGCTTGATCGTTTAGGTAAAGGTAGACAATCGTGTAGTAAAAGGGGTGCGATCGTATAGATGATCGTTTAGTTAATGCTCAGACACGTGATCGCGTAGGAAAAAGCTAGATGATCATTTAGTAAAATCTATGCGATCGTTTAGTAAACCGCATACGTGTATACGATCGTTTAGAAACTTTGAGCTGTTGTGTATGCTCCTGGTTTGCTATGCGATAGGCTGTATACACAATTTGGTGGGTGAATGTCTGATTCATTGTAAAATGAAAATTAATTTTCATTTTATCGTTCAGTTATGAAACTAAATGCAACCTCCCACTAACTTATATGGTTACGGTGAAAAAACCGACACAATTATCCCATAATTGTTAAATTAAAAAATAAATATAATCATATTATATTTATAACCTATAGTTTGTTATAACATCAAATGCAACATATAAACCATAGTCTTTTTCTCCTCTACTAGATATAAACTATAGTTTAATATATGTTATTAAACTTTCAATAAAGTGTTCTAACGATTAAATGGGTATTCGTTTCTTAGGCTTGTTTCGGCTAATTAAACAACCTAAGTCTATGTATTAATCCAAGTATAACATTTATAATTGGATTTAACTTACGATGTCTAGGTGATAAACCAGTTTTAAAACCTCACATCGCTCACGTATTGCTCATAAAACCGGTTAACAACGCTTAATAATTCAGCCATAATCCCAAAGTAGGAGGTGTTTCGTAGACCGTCAACTTAAATACCTTTAGCCTTTGATAGAATTATATACCGGTTGAGTTTGTAACCCATGTTTTACAAGTTTAACGACCTATTTTAACTATTAAAATGAGTGGTTAACCCTACGTGAGCATGCGACTGTTCTTTGTTATGGATTTTAAATGTCTAACCCAATTTTATAATAGTTTACAAAATTTTAGACATGCTAAACATCCACAGCAGACATCAAACGCATTCAATATTTAATATAACAATATAAAAGAAACCCAAGCATGCATAGTATATATTATAACAGTTTATATAAAAGAAACCCAAGCATGTATAGTATATATTATAACAGTTTATAACATACTTTCAATGCATGTAACATGCTTCCAATTGTGGAATTTTAAATCTACATGGCATACTGTATGCACATACAAGATTTATTTAATTATAACATACATCACATGAATAAATAATTAAACACATACTGGTATAGTTTTAGTTTTGACATAAACAAGCAAACAAAGGCCTAATATTTACAAAAATAGCAAGTAACATCTTCAAATCGCTTCCTGACCGCTCGAACTGCCTCAAACCGAGCCCAAACAGCTTGAACCGAATGTGAACTGCCTGAACCGGACAAGCCAAAAACCCTTTTGAAGCTAAACCAGATCAAGTTTGGAGAAAACCAATCAAACTGGTGATTCCTCGATGGTCCTCTCTCAATCAACGAGTCAAACTCATTAAAACCGGTTCAATGATCTCGCTCAAACTTGATCTCTCGCTCTTAGCTTGAAATCTCTCCTGGACTTGATTCAAAATCTCGTTCAACTTGATCTTTTGCTCGAAATTCCAATAGAATCTCGCACGAATTAGAAATTTCGCTCAAACTTGATTCAAAATCTCGCTTGAACTCAAAATCTCGTTTGAAAATTCCATCAGAATCTCACTCGAAACAAAATCTCGCTTGAAACTTGATCAAATCTCACTGCTTGAACTCAATCTCGCTGGAATTGTGAGTAGCGTTGCAATGCTCAAGGGCAGCATCGTAACGCTACCTGATGTAAGTCTCGTTGTTGCTGGTTTTAATCTGATATCTCGCTTGACCTTCAAACGGACATCTTGCTCTTGCTGGAATTTTTTAGCAGCGTCACAACACTGCTACCTGGGTAGAAGCTCATGATCTTTTAACAGCAACTCAGCCTTCTTCACTTGTTTCTTCAATTACATCTTAATATCAACTCTATGACTCCAAATAAATTATAGACTCTTAAGAAAACATATAAGCTCATCAAACAAGGGCCAATTACAAATTTAATCAAGGAATCAAAGAGAAATTAAATGGAAAAACTCAGAAAACCATATCAATTCACTATTTTCTTATAACTCATGAAAAAACACCCACCACACCAAAATTAATCCAAATTGAATGCTTAAATGATGATCTGATTCCAATTGTAGGAGTATATCAGCATGTAGCGGAAGTAACAAGGATCAATAAGCATACTAATTCATTAATTTTGGTTATAAATAAAGCATGCTCATACAATAATAAGAGAGTTTCAAGCAATACCTTTGTAGAATTTCTTGAATCTTGATTCTCAACTGTAAAACTTCTCCAAGTTTTGTTGTTAACCACCTCAAGATCTCCCCTACTATTCTCTTGGAGCTTTAGATTGAGTTGTGAGACTCAAAATAAGCTTGAATGAAGGGAACTTGGAGAAGAACTGGCCGCAACAACCCACTTGAAGAACAACTTTTTCAACTCGAATTTTTCAGCAAAAACTCAATTGATGCATGCCTCAATTCCACTTCCATCTTCTCTATTTATTATTGGACATTCATGCAAAGAAGATGGTTGCATTAGATGCAGCTCATGCTTGGATATTTGAAGCAAAACTTAAGTGGGTTTAGTGTGAGCTAGTTGAATGAGAAGTGGAGAAATCCCACATTTCAAATTTTGTGTTTTTGGAATTTTGATTTTCAAAATGATTTCTAAAAATCAATTTTGTTTTTCAAAACTGAAAACATTTATTAATTTTACAAAATTAATTTCATAAATTAATTTTCTGATAAAATTAATAATAAATAATTAATTAAACAATTTAATTAATTCTAATTAATTTAATATCAAATATTAAATTAGTTTTACACAAATTCCACCTTCATGAATTTAATATTTAAATCATATATAAATATAAATGAATTCTCCAATTCCATTTAATTCTAAAATTAAATGCGTAATCATATCTCATATAATTACTAATTCCCTTAATTCTAATTTGAACGTTTCAAATTAACTTATCACACTACTCTAAAGCTAATCCATCTACGAGCAAGTAGGGGGACCTCGCAGAACTACAGATCATGGGCTTCAACGATCCGATATTAATTGGCTAAACTTTTTACATCAAATTAATCCTCATTCGTTAACTAATGGGTCACTGCACTAAAGCCCATAGTTGCATTCCCCTCGATGTAGATATATTATGTCCACTTGATATAACCATGATTAGTAAGTTAATCCTTCACAGGTTGTTTGTAATAACGGTTGGGTCAAATATCTATTTTACCCCCGAGATTATCTCTTGTTCCTTAAGTCCCACTGATCCTCTAATGAAGAATTGATTTGTGATCCAATCAACAAACCGAGTCGTCCTCGAGCCAATGAGAGGGTGGGGCCCCTTGTTCAAGACTCGGAGTCAGCACTTAAGCGAATAACCTTTCTACTAACCCTAAAAGTGGGTAGGAGTGAATTCCATCTTGCACCTTATGTCCCCAGCTATCTACCTCGTCTTACCCCTGAAATGGAGGTTTATTGAGCCGGAACTATTGAGCCAACCCTCACCTATGCAAATCTAAGGATAATCTCGAATAAACAAGAGTTCATAATTAGCTCAGGGTTAAGGTCAAGTTACCTAGGTCATCGCTTTGAAATAGTCCGTCTTAAATAGTAAATAACGTTATAAGCAAGAGTGACTAATTTCATGGTTCTATCTTATACAAACTCATTGCACAGGACGCCCCCACTCCTCATGTCATAACATGTACGAATTAGGATCACATCATCTATAACACTTTACAACTTCTTGTAACAACTACAGAGTGGGCCACATCCGATAGTGTTACCAGAATAGGGCACCCAACCTCATTCAAATACTGTAGATCATTTTGACCATTCACTAGAACCTAATCCACTTTTATGAATCCACATAAAGTTCAAGTACTCATGTAATAGTCATGGGTCTTTTAGTTTATTGGATTTCTAATAAGCAATACATATATTCAATAACCCTTTATTGAATTTTCAGAATAAGTTTTATTATTTATAAACCACGAGTTTTAAGACATAAAACCTAACAACAATATACCTACAGTGAGGGGAGTGCAACTCTGGGCTTTAGTGGAGTGACCTAGTAGTTAACAAATGGGAATTAATTCGGTGTAAAGAGTTTAGCCAATTAATCTTGGATCGTTGGAGCCCATGATCTGTAGGTCGACTAGGTCCCTCTACTAGCTCTCAAACGGATTAGCCTTAGAGTAGCGTGATAAGTTGATTTGAATCGCTCAAATTAGAATTAAGGAAATTAGTAATTATATGTGGTATAATTATACGTTTAATTTTGGGATAAACGAAATTAGAGAATCGATTATTATTTAAATATGATTTAAATATTAATATCATAAATAAGGATTCATGAAGGTGAAATTGGTGGTAAATTAATTTAATATTTGATATTAAATTAGTTAAAAATTTTAATTAATTATTAATTATTAATTTTATTAGAAAAATTAATTTTGAATTAATGTTTGTAAAATTAATATAATTTCAATTTTAATTGTTAAAATAAAAACTGAAATTGAATTATAATTTTGAAATTTGTTTCAAAATTTCAAAAACAAAGAAAATTGGAATTTGGAAAGCCCACAATGTGGGATATTTCCACTAAGAATTTCTAAGCATCTTAGTCATCAAAACTCACCTAATTCCCCCAAGTAGGAGGTGTAATTCATGCAGGAAATCCATTTGCATGAAAGTCATGCAGTAAATAAACCAAATTGGAGTGGAAATCGAACATGCATTGAAGAGATTTTTGTTGAAAATCTTTTTGAAGAAGTGGTCTTCATTCTGCTGAAAAACAGAAAACCTTTCTCCTCCATTTCCCTAATTCAAGCTTATTTTGAGTCTCACAACTCAATCTAAGGCCCAAGAGGATAGTAGGGAAGACCTTGTGGTAGTTCACATCCAAAGGAAGGGAGGATTGCAGCTGGAATTCGTGATTCAAGAGATACTTCAAAGGTTAGCATTGAAACCCTCTTTTTAGTTTATAAGCATGTTGAATTTGAAGCCAAAATTAATGAATTAGAATGATTAACGATCCTGTTTTCTTCCGTTGCATGTTTCCTATGTCCAAAATATATACACATTTCGACCTTTTTTCTCTCTAAAGACGACTGATTTCCTATACAACCAACTAGTTAAAGTTACCCATCAAAACAATGATAATATTGGCATTTGTTTAGAATGACTTACATCTCATTTTTTTACTTAATCGTTCATTAACAAATGATGTCCACTGTTCTTGATCTATATGAGAATTGTTGGGTTTTATGTCCTAAAACTCGCAGTTTGTAAAATTAAACATATTCTAATATCTATAAAGATGTTATTCAATATTTCTTCAATAAAGGTATTGAATCTATTAATTGCATTCATAAAGTCTAAATCGAATAAACTAAGATCCATGACTATTATATGAATAGTTGAACTTTATGTAGAGACATGTTGATGGATCAAGTTCGAGTAAATAGCCAAAATGATCTATAGTATATGAATAAGATTGGGTGCCTTGTTCTGATAACACTATTAGATGCAGCCTACTCTATAGCGATTACAAGTTGTGTTGTAAAGATACTACAAACGATGCAATGAGTTTGCAATGTATTGACATAAGGAGTGGGGGCATACGATGCAATGAGTTTGCATAAGATCGGACCAAGAAATAAGTCACTCTTTATATATAATGTTGTTTACTGTTTAAGATGGACTATTTCGCTTAGATGATCTAGGTAACTCGATCTTAATCCTGAGCTAACTAAGAACATCTGTCTATTCGATATTATCCTTAAATTTGCATGCATGAGAGTTAGCTCAACAGCGCCAACTCAATAAGCCTCCCATTTCAGGGGTAAGACCAGGTAGATAGTTAGGGACATAGGGTGCGAGACAGAATTCACGCCTACCCAATTTAAGGACGGAGAAAGGTTATTCTCTTATGTACTAAACCCAAGTCTTGAACAAGGGGCCTGATAACTTGTAGAAATACAAATTATTTATACCATCTTATTTAGAATATGCGTCAAAAAGAAGGAAAAAGTTGCGTTGAACATATAGAAATCGACTTAGAAACGCAAAAGTTGTAAAATGTTGGAAGCACACCCGCTGACCCCATTGATGGAAAAAAGGGATGTCCAAGTCTTTATTTTTCAGGAAACATGTATCACCGCATGTGATGATCGCTCGAGGAGAAAAAGAGCAACGCATTCACACCGCATGCGACGATCGATCATGGACAAAAAAAGAACAATGCATTCGCACCACATGAAACGATTGATCGTGGATAAAAAGACCGACGTATTCGCGGGGATTTCT
>NC_052359.1:45249418-45255701 GCF_009727055.1 Benincasa hispida
GAAATTGAACAGCTTTTTCTGTTATACGATCTGACAAATTGAATGTGGAGCAAGAACGGACGTTTCCACCAAGCCTCGGCAGAAAAATTAACTTTTTAGAGTGGGACACTTGGACGAAGGAGGTGCTAAGGTCTTATAAATAGCTACATCAACACCAAAAGAAATGAGGTTGGTCTGAAGGACATTCATAGAAGACTTCGAGAGAGGCCTGGTTTGAAGAGACATTCATAGAGAGAGACATTCATAAAGAGAGTCTGGGAGATAGATGAGACAAGTTCGAAAGGAAGTCTCAGGAGCTAGAAATTCATTTACAATCCCCGATAGAGAAACCTGTGCAAGGGTCCATTCTACCCTAGGGAACTATTTCTGAAGAAGGAAGTTTTCCAACCCAACTCCCTTCTACACGCTGGCAAGCAAAACAACTCCGATCGGGATCTGTGTCAAGACATTGACACGCTGTCCCATTTGTTTCTTACTTTTCTGTTCATCAACTGTTATTCATTTATGATCTTATCATTCATCTATCTGTAAGAAAACGCTTGATCTTTATCTGTAAATGTCATTAGTTCATCTTTATCACTCTGTTCACTTCATCATTACATTCAATCGTTCCATTTCTCTACCATGGTAACTAATCCGCCAGGGTAAGGGGGAAGGAATAAGCCGAGTAGTTAAATCCATGTTGAAGAAGTAATCATAAGTTTAGCTAACGCATGCTCAACGATCATCTTCACGCTTGAGAGCAAAAGTGAAGATGTTAAGTCCACCTCTCGAAAGAAGGGTTGATAGAATTGTGTTAAACTAAAGCAAGAAAATATTTCTAGAGATGAAACAACCTTGTTTGTTGCGGCAAAGCCGAAGGGAATCAGGGAATGAATCGGCCACCGCAAGACCCAGTCTTTCTGGCCACTGACCGCAACATTCCTATGAGGAACTATGTGGTGCCTAATTTATACTATTTCTTACCGGGTATCGCAAGGCCTATAGTACAGGAGAACGCCAGATTCGAAATTAAGCCTGTCATGCTTCAGATGATTCAGAATGTTGGTCAGTTTGGAGGTTTGCAAGGAGAGGACCCGCATGCATATCTAACCAGTTTTGTCGAGATGTGCAACACTTGTCAGTTCCTGACGTGATTCTCGAAGGCATTAGACTATATCTTTTCCCGTACACACTTAGAGACGAAGCAAAAAGGTGGGCTCATTCATTGGAACCAAATGAGATAAATTCTTGGGATCAGTTGGTTGAAAGATTCATGAAGAAGTTCTTCCCTCCCGCCGTCAACGCAAGAAGACGACGGGAAGTGTTAAATTTTGAGCAAACAAAAAATGAAACTCTAAGCACCGCATGGGTGCGCTTTCAAAGACTGGTGAAGAACTGTCCACATATTGGGATTCTTGATTGCGTTCTCATGGAGACTTTTTATAATGGCCTGAACAGAGCAACGCAAACAGTTGTAGACACCTCCGTAGCAGGAGGGTTTATGAATAAAACGTATACTGAAGCAAAAGTCATCCTAGATCGCATCTCGCGAAATACAGATGACTGGGTTGATGACGGATATGGAGGGAGAGGAACAGAACGAAGGAAAGCAGAGAGCGCCATTGTACCAGTGGATACAATGACCATGCTGGCCGCCCAGTTGGCCGCAGTCACCTCGCTCCTCCAAACCATGGCTATAAATCAAGGAACTCTCTCTCAGAGTGCAGCGCAAACCAATGCGCTGACGCAAGTGGCAGTAGTAAACTGTATACAATGCAGAGAGGGTCATTCAATGGAAGTCTGCCCCTCAAACCAACAATCAGTATATTCTATCCATAACAACCCATTCAGCAACACATATAACCCAGGTTGGAGGAATCATCCTAACTTCAGTTGGGGAGGAACAACGACCAGGGAGGCCAGAGAAATAAGCAAACCAATCATTCCGAGAATAGAGGAAATCCTCCAGGTTTTCACCACCAAGGTCAAGGCTAGAGTAATTATCAGAACAGACAACTGCACAACCAACCCTCTTCATCTAACACCTCATCCAATTCGTCTTCCTTGGAAGCACTGCTCAAACAATACTTAGAAAAAAACGATGTGATCATGCAATCACAAGCATCTTCCATCAGGACTTTGGAGGTACAGGTCGGACAACTTGCGACCAAACTTCGAAACATAACACCTAATATGCTGCCCAGCAACTCGGAAGCACCTAGACCAAGTAGGAAGGAGCAATGTCAAGAGGTGACATTGGGCAGGCAAGCCTGATCGCTTGTGGGGATGTGTTGCGGTAATGTTGAAAATCTTTTCAAATAGTATCCATTTGAACTCTCTTTATTGCTTTACTACTGCTTTATTGAATTAGTTTCCCTGCTTTATTGAATTAATTTCCATTTCAGTCTCTGATTGCGTTGACTTTAATGAACTGTTGAATGAATGATTTGAGTGAACATCGCAACGTCTTGTCATTATGGTTTTGGGATAAGCATTGCGAAGTTGGTGATACAATGCAATGTCGAGTATACATTGCATTGACGGGTGTGTCTTGTGTTAAAAGATATACATTGCGCCCGTCCTCCAAAAATAATAAATAAAAGAAAAAAAATGATAAAATATTCGCAGAAAAGGTAATCGTATGATCATTTCAGCTCCCGAGGTGAATTATTACATAGCAGACGAAAGGACATCCTTACCGACTATGTCATAATAGGGAGGGGTGCGACAGACTTTTTGGATTACCAAAGCCTGCCAGCGCACTACCGATTGCTTTGGGCCCATCAAGGCCCAACTTATAAGTCCCCCTCCCCCTCCAGCCTCATCTGGAGTTCATTTGCATTCTTTTTCGCGAAAACCTTCCTAAAAACCCTCTGTATACCTCGATCGCACCGTCCGCTCTTTCTTCCATAAA
Organism: Benincasa hispida; assembly: GCF_009727055.1. NCBI lineage: Eukaryota > Viridiplantae > Streptophyta > Magnoliopsida > Cucurbitales > Cucurbitaceae > Benincasa > Benincasa hispida. The sequence continues at coordinate 45,252,315 of NC_052359.1, forward strand.
AAAAATCACCACAATCTTCTTTCCCTTCACCGAACTTATGGCCGGACAGTCGTCACACTCTTCTTCCCAACCATCATCCCCTTCCCAAGCCCCTATCCCCGTGCGGGAGGTGGCTTTCCTCGCCGCCTAGCCCAAACAAACTCCCAGAATCACCAGAAAGCCTAGGCGAAAACCCTCAATGTTTGCAACACCGTTTACCCGCCGAGTAGGGCCGAGCACGGAGAGTGTCTCTGCCGCCAGTCCTAAGGTGGCGCTACCATTACCTCCAACCGAAAGTGAACAGAAGAGAAAAGATGATAAGGAGGTGTTTAGGAGCATCTTGAGTCACTTGGAGAAGGACAGGGGGTTGTCGGAAGCAGGAGTAGAAAACCAACCCCTGTCGTTGGAGGAGAAGTTAGTTTCGGCTTCACGGAGCATGGCCCTCACCATCTCGGATCCTAAGGAGACTGCCCCAACAGAATTCAATGAGGGACCCATTAGGGCTATTCTAGAGGTCGTAGAGGCAAGGAGGCGGACGGAGCAGTCCGAAGAAGCGAAGAAGGAGAAGAGAGGAGTCGACGAGCAACAAGCAGAGAAAGATGAAGTTGCCTGACTGGAAAAAGAAAAGAAGGAAAGGAGGAGAAGTGAAAGAAGACAATGCAGGCGAGAAGAGAAGCGCCTGAGAAAAAAGGAAGAGCGGAGGAAAAGGGCAGAAAGCCTGGATTTCGACAGAGAATCAACCACCGCAAGGGTGGAAAGGGGGGTGTCAGCGCAAATTGAAGCACGAGGTTCGGACGATAAAGAAGACCCTGACATCTCCCCACTGATGTGGCGTCGTAAGAAGAATACGCCACAAGGGTCCACAAAAGACCCAACAATTAACGAACGCATGGAGAAGGAGAAGGAAGAACAAAGAAGGAATTTAGAAAAGAAGGAAGAAAAGATGGCAAGGGCACGCCAAATCATCGCCTTGGCCGATTTGGCCAGACGGCTTCATGATGAGGAGGTTTGCCTTGCCAACGCAAGGGCTGAAGAAGAAGAGAAGAGAGGGATCAAGGATGAATAGTGCATTGTGCTCGCCTCCGAGCAGATTGAAAAAGAGATGCAAGAAGAAGATGAAGTAGAGAAGAAGGAGAAGGAGAAAAAGGAGTTGCGCCGCAAAGCCAACATTCGGCACAACAAGGAGCTAAGAAGAAAAGAAAGAGAAGAGTGGGAAAAGGAAAAGCAAGAGCAGAGCAAGGAACGAGAACAAATTCAACGACAAAAATCCCGCCTTGCGTCCGCTCAAGGAAAAAGAAAAGTGAAGGTAGAAGGTAGCGAGCTTTCGCCGGCCAAGAGGTGCCCAAAAACCTAAAAGAAAACGATGATTTATTGATGGAAATGGGCTTCTTCCCTACGCCGGCCCCACTACCAGATCTTGTCATCAGTATTGTGGTGGAGCATGGGTGGGAAACTTTCTGCCAATGCCCATCCATAGTCATCCCAATGGCTGTCTCTTATACACATCTAGATGTGTATAAGAGACAGGTGTTGTAGTGGAGCATGGGTGGAAAACTTTCTGTCAATGCTCATCCATAGTCATTCCCTTGGTAGTGCGGGCCTTTTACCTTGGCCAGCTCCACGACACCGAAGATGTGGTGGTCGTTGATGGGAGGGTAGTGCCATTCAGTGCCGAGGACATCAATCAGCTATATCAGTTGAAGAACTTCCCAGAAGCACCAGGCAACAAATTGATTGATGATCCTGCTGAAGAGCACATGGAGGATGCGCTGAGAATACTGGCACAACCAGGCACCAAGTGGACGGTGTCTTTGACCGGCATTAAAACCCACGCCTCTAACCATCTGCTGCCAGAAGCACACCTTTGGGTCTATTTGGTTAAGAGATGGCTCATCCCGATTTCTCATGATAAGACTATTTCAAGGGATAGAGTCATGGCCGCATACTGTACTTCACGCGGCATTCTAATCGATGTAAGCCAACTTCTTTCAAGGCAAATCAGAGGTTATGTAGGCCGCGTCAGGGGCCAATACTTCATTCCATGGAAGATCTCTAGCCTATGCCTATCTGTGGACACAGGCATTGAAGAAGAACCCATGCCAGAAGTCCATGGCCTCATCAGCACGAAAATCCTAAGAGTCCTTCTTAAGGATTTGCCGCATTGCTCAGAGCCTCAACTGAAGCAGCCCCTCATCGACCTAAATGCACCGCAACCTCCTAGACCCAAGAGACAGTGCCGCAATGACAAAGGAAAGGAAATAATCCAAGGCAGTGCATCGCATCAGCCAACAAATTTACCCTTGGAGGATCCCTTACACTTAGTCATCCGACCACCAAGTCCAACCACTGAACCCCTTTCCCCTCTTCCCGAGCATTTTACAAACCTCCTCCTTATGACCGAATCCAACCCCCCATCCCCAGCATTATCTATCAGCCATCCATCGCCAACCCACCTTTCCCCTCAAACATCGTCGCATGTTGATGACCCACACGGTTTGGGAGCAGGCCCTTCCGCTCAGCCCCAAACCGATCCAGGTGAGACATCGACGGCGCCACCCCCTACCGCATCCTTAGTTGCTGCCTTTAAGGACATGCAAGGCTTCTTGACACAAGAGTTATCTTCCTTCTGCTACACATTGATGGAGTTGTGAGAGAGCAACACAGAGATGCACCAGACGATGATAAATATTCAACGCAACATCTTTACTCTTCGCCTAAATCAGAGGCAGATGGCAGAATACAACCACGAGTACTTTAATTTCTTGACCGCATATTTGCATGGTCTCGTGGTTTCTTAGCATCTGCAACAGTCACTGTTCTTTCAAGAAGCGTCGCTAGAAGCTCCTCCGCAACGCCCTCCTCACAACGAGCCCCCGCCGCAAAGTTAAATTTGGGGGTGTACCACCTTCTCCTATACCTTTATATTCTCCTTCACATTTTTGAATTTTTTTGCGGTCATTAAAATTCTTTTATATAACTATACCTTTGTATTATCCTTTACATGTTTGAAATTTTTGTGTTTGTGATCATTACAATTCTTTTTGTACTTAAACAATTTTTATATACATTAAGTGACTATTCTTTCCTTATGTCTTGGCTTCTTTATTTATATTATCCTTTGTCAATTTAATGCGGTATTTCCTTTCTTTTCTTTTGCACCGTTTATTTGCACTGATATGACAAGTATTATGCGTAACCTTAGCGCAATTTCTTTATATATTACATTTTCTGCCTAACACTTAGACAATTCATCGCAATAGTTTCCACTGATATGACGAGTGTTTTGTCTTTTCTGTCCAAAACAACGCAATGAGGACCTTGTGACTCTCTAAATTTGGGGGTGGAAAAGGTCTGAGCAGATGCGATCAAGCGGATGCGCTCATATCAAGCAAATGCGTTCTTAAAAAA
>NC_052359.1:45255711-45292823 GCF_009727055.1 Benincasa hispida
AAAAAAAAAAAAAAACTCCGCTGTCAGCGCAAGGGAAAATCCCAACCTAATAAGAGTTAAGTCGTGAAAGGAACCTACTCATAGTTGGATGTTCTCATTACACCCGTGGGAGCAAGCCAAAACGAAGGTAGGTTACCAGGATTAACGCAATACAAAAGAAAAAAGAGACAACTCCACTAATCGGCTAAAGTGAAAACTTGGCTAAAGGACAAGAGTTGAAGTTGACCTTGGCACACAACCAAGTTGGATGTTCGCATAACACCCATAGGAGCAAGTTAAAATGAAGGGTGTAACCATGATCAACACTCTCTATAGTAAGATGCAAACTAAGCTATCGCATAATAGGCGCGCTGCGTCGTTTTTACAAGAACAGTAAAAATATTCTTTTCAAACAAGAAGAGAACTTTGAGCAGAGGTTTGTCTAAGGTAAGAATAAAGTAGAGCATGCTGAAGAAATATTCAAAGGATAGAAGGAATTAGTAATTTTGAGAAATTATGTAGAGGTAGAGCATTTAGAGTAGCCGATCGACGCAAAGTAAGGATAGAACTTGAGCTGAATTGCCTTAGTAGAGGATATGCTTGAGGACAAGCATATATCTAAATTTTGGGGTGTGATAACTTGTAGAAATACAAGTTATTTATGCCATCTTATTTAGAATATGCGGCAAAAAGAAGGAAAAAGTTGTGTCAAACATATAGAAATTGACCTAGAAATGCAAAAGTTGTGAAATGTCCTAAGCACACTCGCTGAACCCATTGCGATGGAGAAAAGGGATGTCCAAGTCTTTGTTTTGCAGGAAACAAGTATCACTGTATGTGATGATCGCTCGAGGACAAAAAGAGCAAAGCATTCGCACTGCATGTGACGATCGCTCGAGGACAAAAAGAGCAATGCATTCACACCGCATGCGACGATCGATCGTGGACAAAAAAAGAACAATATTCGCACTGGATGCAACGATCGATCATGGATAAAAAGAGCGACGCATTCGCGGGGATTTCTGAAATTGTACAGCTTTTCTGTTGTACGATCTGACAAATTGAATGTGGAGCAGAGCGGATGTTTCCACCAAGCCTTGGCAGAAAAAGTAACTTATCAGAGCGGGACCACTGACGAGAGAGGTGCTAAGGTCTATAAATAGCAGGACCACCAAGCCTCGGCAGAAAAAGAAATGAGGCTGGTCTGAGAGCTTTCATAGAGACTTCGAGAGAGGCTGGTTTGAAGAGACATTCATAGAAAGAAGAATTCATAAAGAGTCCGGGAGATAGACGAGACAAGTCCAAAAGAAGTCTCAGGAGCCAGAATTCATTACCAATCTCAAAGAGAAGTCTGTGCAAGGTCATTTCTACCTAGGGAACTATCCTGAGAAAGGATGTTTCCACTTCACTCCTCCTACGCGCTGACAAGCAAAAAACTCCGATCGGGATCCGTAATATTATTCTTACTTTCTGTTCATCAACTGTTATTCATTTCTAAACTTTCATTCATCTATCTGTAACAAATGCTGATCTTTATCTGTAATATCATTAGTTTATACTTCCATTTAAAAATGCTTGATCTCTTTGTTCACATCATACATTCATCATCCATTTCTCTTACCATGTGTAACTAATCCTCGTAGGTAAGGGGGAAAGATTAAGCGAGTAAGTTAATCCAGTTGAAGACGTCAGCTAAGTTTAGCTAACGCAGGGCTCAACGGCTTCTTCACCTGTGAGAGCAGAAGTGAAGATGTTAGTCCACCTCTTGAAAGAAGGTGATTAGAATGTGTTAACTAAAGCAAGAAATATTTCCAGAGATGGAACAACCTTTGCGTTCGCAAAGCTTCATCCAGTTCACCATAGAGATATGGGAATGCACGAGTCACTGAGAAGTGTAAGCAGCGGAACTTAGTTGCATCCTCAATAGGATTGACAAACTTAGCGGATGTCCTTTCCCCCAACCCGTTCTCATTCTGATATCTTTCACAAGACTTGCCATCGCATTGCCTCATACACTTGCACAACTGCACATTTTTTCATTTATTTGTTTGTCGCCGCATTTTACTTTTAAAAAACAACACATTATTATTTTGATTTCGGTCACATGTATCACATCAGTATCGCATCTAGCATCGCAATCCCCATGTTCGACCTCAGATCACTCTGAGAAACTTGCGATGGAATTATACTTAGTTCCAACGCAAGAAAACTTGTGACACGCACATACTACATGAACGCATACTACAAGCGCATCTCAGCAGCATCGCATGCATTATTTTATAGCATAGTATCACATATATTATCTAGAAGCATGATTAAGACAAAGCAAGCATATCATACACATCATTAGTCTTTGCAGTGGCATTACATCCGCCGCAAAGCAACAAACTTGTGACACGTACATATTACAAGAGCGCATACTACGAGCGCATCTCAGAAGCATCGTATACATTATTTTAAGGCGTAGTATCGCATATATTATCTAGAAGCGTGATTAAGACAAAGCAACGCATATCATACACATCATCAGTCTTTGCGGTGGCATTACATCTGCCGCAATTGACAAACGTCGAACAGGGCCCCACCCTCTCACTGGCTCAAGAGGGATCCGATTCAGTGATTAGATCATAAACCAGTTGTTCATTAAAGGATCAGTAGGAACTTAAGGAACAAGACGTAATATCGGGGGTAAAACAGCATATTGACCCAACCGTTATTATGAATAACCTGTGAATGTTCACCTTATTGGTTATGATTAAATCATGTGGATACAAATATATCTACAGTGAGAAGAGTGCAACTATAGAGCTATAGTGGTGTGACTTGATAGTTAACGAATATTGATTAATTTGGTCAAAAGATTTTTAGCCAATTAATCTTAATCGTTGGAGCTCATGATTTGTAGGTCCATAAGGTTCCCTCTAATAGCTCGTAAAACATGAACACCTTGAAATTGAGTGAATTTGGAATGATATCAATTTCAAGTGTTCAAATTGAATTTCAAATTGAAATGTTCAAATTGAAATTAGGGTTTGAATTTGGATAAGTTCAAATTAAAACTAGGGTTTATACAATTATATTTGGTATAATTATTTAACATTTAATTTATTGAAATTAAATGAAATTGGAGAGTTTATAATATTTAAATATTGATTATGTGAATAGGATTCATGTTTAACATTACGTGTGTGATTAATTTAATATTTGATATTAAATTAATTAATTAATTAATTAATTATGTTTAATTAATTAAAAATCAAATTAATTTCCCATTTTAAAATTGAATATTGAAATATTAGATTTGGTTAATTGTGAATTAATCAAATTGAATTTAATTAATTTTGGAATTAATTTTGGAAATTAAGAAAGAATTTAAAAATTTAGAATTAATTGAGGAAGTGGGCATTTCCCACATTTCCTCCAAGCATAAGGTGTATCCCATGCAATTCACATAGCAATCTCCAAATTAATTGAAGCAGCTATTGGCCATCAATCAAATGGAGTGTGCTTGCATGTTGCAAATGAATAAAAAGCTCTCTGAATTGAAGAGAGATGATGAAATTTGGCTGAAGAAAATGGTTTTCTGAAGTTCATCTTCATCTCCCTCTCAAACCCAGAAATACCTTCACCTAATTCACTCAAATTCGGGTTCCACCACTCAAATTCAAGACTAAGAATAGTAAAAAAGATCTCTTGGTGGTTCACTGTCGATTTGGAGCTGAATTAACGTGAGGAGCAGCTTGGATAAGGGAGAATTCATCAAAGGTATGTGAATAGAAACCCTCTTATGTTTTTCTTGCAAAAGCATGCTTTTAGGACTCAAATTAAATGTAATTAGAGGTGCTTACTGATTCGGTTTACTTTCGTTGCATGCTTGTGTATTCCATCAAGAATATTTTTTAGGAGGAAATTGCAAGACGGATGGTTCATCTTTAAATTGAAGTATGAACTTTTGAGTCAATGTGGTCTTAAAAGTCTGAAACTTCCTAGGTGCAGACATAAGTATACCATGTTTGGACTTAGAGTCCTCATCGAACGACATCTGCACAATAAAAAAATAATAAACAATAAGCTAATAAACTACTATGCACATGAATTAAAATTATAGAAAACATACCGCTATACAATTAAAAAGTTTATCTTTAAGATGTTTTGGAACTTTTTTCCAAGAATTATATGTTATAGGTATTTGCTGTCGAACACAAACTACAATGTAGCTTTACATTTTCTTTGCAGCAACTCCAATCGATTTTCCGTATTCATTATAATCCATGTGCAATCATTGCCCAGAAGTTTTTATTTGTGCAAACTCAAACATAGTAGTTGGGTCATGTGGAACAATTATTCTGTTGTTTTGTTGTGGGATCATATTTCTATCATCTGTGCTGCTGCTACTTGAATCTTCCATGTGAACCTTGAAAGAAAAAAAAAAAAAAAAAGCATCACTCACATAAAGAACATATAATCTTAATATTTAATACGTATAATCATAGTAAATAACATGTCGTGTTTAATACATTATTTATCAACCCACCTACCACCACAATCATTTCTAACGTATGTGGATGTTGCATCATCAATCTCAATAGATGTATCAACATTAAGTATTCTTTGCATACCTCCATAACCACACTCCTACATCATATCTCCTATTTCATCTTCATAAAAATCATCTTCGATTGTTTGTTGTGGAGATATTAAAACAATTGACCAACCCGAATTTGCGGAGTCTTTTACATTGAAGACTTGTTTTGCTTGAGAGGCTAAAATAAATGGGTCTGATTTATGTCCAATACGATTGAGGTCCACAATAGTAAACTCAATCTCGCCTCTTTGACTCCATTTTTGTTCTCAACCCAATTACATTTGAATAAAATAACAGATAATCCATGATAGTCAAGCTCCTATATTACTTGTATTACACCATAAAAGGTCATATCTGGCAACACATGGCTTTTTTCCTTAGCATTAGAGACTTGCATTGTGGTAGCCATTATACTAATTCCATTATTTTGAACCCTCCTAATGTCGTTGGGCTTCTTTGTGTGATAGTAGTAACCATTAACCATGTAACCACAATATTTTGTCACAGTTAAACAAGATCCATTGGCTATCCATCTTAAAGATGGCGATATGGAATTTTTGGGAAGTTCGAGATCTATTGCAACCTATTGTTGGGTTGTATGTCCCAAAACTCGCAATTTGTAATGTTAAACATTTTCTATTATCAATAAAGATGTTATTGAAGTTTATTCAATAAACCTGTTGTTGAATATGTAAATTGCTTTTTTAAAGACTAAATCCAATAAACTAAAGATCCATAGGTATTATATGAATACTTGAACTTTATGTGGTGACTTAAAGATGGATCAAGTTCGAGTAAATAGCCAAAACGGTCTATAGTATATGAATCAGGTTAGGTGCCTTATTCTTTATGTGGTAACACTATTGGATGCAGCCCACTCAGTAGTTGTTACAGTTTGCTGTAAAATGCTACAAATGAAGTGATCCTGATTCGTTCATGTAGTGACATAAGGATTGGGGGCGTCCTATGAAATGAGTTTGCATAAGATCAGACCAAGAAATAAGTCACTCTTACTTTATAACGTTATTTACTGTTTAAGACTATCTGTTTCAAATCAATGATCTAGGTAACTAGACCTTAATCCTGAGCTAACTATGAACTCCTGTTTATTTAGGATTATCCTTAGATTTGCATAGGTGAGGGTTGACTCAACAATGCCAGCTCAATAAGCCTCCTATGTCAGGGATAAGATCGGGTAGATAGCTGGGGATATAGGGTGCAAGATGGAATTCACACGTATCCGATTTAAGGATAGTAGAGAGGTTGTTCTCTTAAATACTGAATTCAGGTCTTGAATAAGGGGTCCCACCCTCTCATTGGCCCGAGAAGGACTCGGTTTCATGATTGGATCACAAACCAATAGTTCATTAGAGGATCAGTGGGACTTAAGGAATAAGATGTAATATCCGGGGTAAAACAACATTTGACCCAACCGATATTATGAGCAATCTGTGAAGGGTTGACTTACTAACTATGATTAAATCAAGTGGACAGAAACATATCTATGGTGAGAAGAGTGCAACTACAGAACTATAATGGTGTGTCTCGGTAGTTAACGAATATTGATTAATTCAATTTAAAGAGTTTAGCCAATTAATCTCAAATTGTTGGAGCTCATGATCTGTAGGTCCATAAGGTCGCTCTACTAACTCGTAAATCTTGGATTAGTAAATTGAGTGATTTTGAAATGTTTAAACTCAAAATTAGGGTTTTAATTTGAAGTGAAATTTAGGATTTGAATTTGTATTGTTCAATTTCAAAGTAGGGTTTAGATAATTATATTCGATATATAATTAACGTTTAATTTTCTTGAAATTAAAAATAATTGGAGAGTTTAAAATAGTTAAATGTTGATTTAAATATTAATTACATAAATAGGATTCATATATGATATAGGTATTTAATTAGTTTAATATTTGATATTAAATTATTAATTAATTAATTTATTAAATTGGTTTAATTAACTATTTAAATAAAACATTTTCAATTTTTTAAAATTCAAATTAAGATTTGATTTTTTTTATTAAATTTAATTTTAGTGAAAATTAAAGAAAAATTTAAAATGGGAGAAGAAAATAGGATTAGTGGAATAATCCAACTTTTGTTGGATTAATCCACTAATCAACACCTATCACACTAACTTGGTGCTAATTGAGATATCAATCAGCATAACCAAGTAGTGCTTGCATGTTTAATTCACATAAATACTCTGATTTTCATCATGAAATTGATGATGCAAGTTGATTTTTTGAAAATTTGGAACATCTCTCAAACTCTCTCATTTCTCTCACCTAATTAAGCTCAATCTTGATTTCCACCACTCAAATCCAAGTTGGAGAATAATAGAAAAGATCTCTTGGTGGTTCACTATTGATTTGTAGGTTGAATTCATGGAATGGAGAAAGGTTCAAGAAGAATTCTCCAAAAGTATATGTTCAAAAACCCTATTCTTTGAAAATTTGTTTCATGCATGCTTTTAGAACTAAAGTTAAATGTAATTAGAGTGCTTATTGATTTTGATTGCTTCTACTGCATGTTTGTATGTTCCATAAATTGGTATCATTGCATGATTTAAGTACTCAATTAATGTTAATTTGAGTTTGGTGGGTGAATTTTTATGGATGCATGTTTCATTGATTGATATGGTTGAAATTCAATTTTGGCATTAGATTTCTCTTTGATTATAAAGTTTAGTTTGTAATTGGCTCTTGATTGATGAGCTAATATGTGTGCTCTAGAGTCTTTAATTTTATTGGAGTCAATAGAGTTAAAATTAGGCTGTAATCAAAGATTGAAGCAAGCAAGGTCAGCAACAAAAAACTGGATTCGAAGCTACTGTCAAGCTGCGTTGCAACGTTGCCCCAGAGCATCGTAATGCGCCACCAGAGTGTTGCAACGCTTCTCTTGATGAAACTCATGGTGTTGCAACGCTAGGGTGGAGTGTTGCAACTCTACTCATCCCAGCCTAGAAAGGCACTCATTCATGAGTCGGTTCGTGTGGGTGAAGTCGGTTCGACCGGTGTTATTGGTTTTTGGTCCAATTCAGCCCCCTTCGATTCGATTCAGCCTCATTTGGAGCCTTGGAGAGCTGGTTCGGTGGTTATGTTGTTAATTAATACCTATTTGCATTATTTTCAATAGTTCAAATATATAACATTTGATAAAACAAGTATTGACTTCAATATTTGGGCTTTATTTTAGATTGATATGAGGGACTTGTACAGTCAATTTGAGTCAGATGAGGTGCATGTAGAGCTAGCTGAATTTTTGGGTTCCCACATGTGAGGGTGATGATCTGCATTTTTTGGATATTGACATTCATTTTTTTTTAAGATATAGGTTAAACATATTATTGTTGATATTGGATATAAGGGTAGAATGTTCATATGATAATTTTAAAACCATGTGTGTTTTGATCATATAGGGTACCTAGATCTATATAGTTGGTGTAATTTTTGAAATTGTAGATATTTAGGTTTGTTCCTTTGGGATTTTAGTTTATATTGGGATTGAACATTCTTTTTTAAATTGTTCATATGTATGGTCGGGTTGATAGTCTTCTATATAACTTACAAATTAGCTAAATTGTTCATTTATGGACTTTGTTATGAATTTTGTAAACATTTATGTTGCAAGTATATATATGACAACAACTATGTTCAAAGATATATGTGCACTTTAGTTAGCTATGATGGTGGAAATGATCAATATATGTATTGTTATATGTGTTGTTTGTTTACTTGGTTAATGAAATAATCATCCTCTATATCATTATTGGACTTCAAAATAGGAAATTATTTAGGTAATTCCTAATAGTACAATTAAAAAAAAAAACAAAAAACAAGTTTGACAAGCAAAACGTGTCAAGTATTCCTTAAGCTTACCAGTTTTTGGGTGTCAAGAATAAATTATATTTGACAAATAAAAATGTCAAGTTATGAAAAACTCGATCCATAATAAATGTCAAGAATTTAGATACTCAACACTTAAAATAAGTCAAGAGTTCCCATATACTTGACGACTATAACGTATCAAGTAAATTGTAGCTTGACGCTTTTAGCCAGTCAAAAAATTTCTCTTATTCTTGAAGCTGGATTAGTTGACGTTTTTAAAAATGTTAAGTAACACTAATACTTGACTGCAAAAAAACATCAAGTAATACAGTTTTTGTAGTAGTGTTATTTTTTTTTAACTTTCAAAACTCTTCTTGGATTTTTTTGAAAATATCCCCAAAAAGTAGATAAACAAAGGACGATGTAGGTGATACAATGTTTATAAGCTTACTTAATTTTCAAAAAAGTGGGACTTAGTTAGATACTTATTAATTTTAATATTATATTATATATATATTATATATATATATGAAAATTACCTTTTTGGTCCCTAAGTTTTTAGCTATAGGTTACATTTGGTTCCCCGGTCATGGGGTTAAAATTACCGTTATGTTACCATATGTAACTAATTTTTTTGTTATTTTTTAATGTTGACATGGAAAGTTTGAAGGTAATAAATAATAAAATAAATATTGAAAACATAAATCCCTCTATCTCATCATCTCTATCGTCTTCCTCTGAAAAACCCTTTCATTCTCATTATCTTCCTCCTCTTCCTCTCATAGAATCATATCAAAAATAGAGCCTGTTAGATATTATAAGATCAGCAATATTTGTTTTTAGGTTTGCAGATGTTATCAAAGATGTCATTGCATTGCATTGGTGGTTTCTGGCAAAGGAATGTTATGTGAAAATGTTGATCTTGCAAAATACATTCCTTTCGGGTCTTTGCTTTTGTAGAATTATTTGCCGATCTCTTTTTCTTTTTCAGCGTACAACTACTATGTGGTTGACATACAGATGGATCATGTTTAAGTAATAACCTAAATGGTCTATAGTATCTGGATAAGGTTGGATGCCTTATCTTGGTGACACTATGGATATGACCCACTTTGTAATTGTTACAATAGTTGTAAAGTGTTACAAATGATGTGATCCTAATCATTCATATAGAGAACATGAGTGGGGGTACCCTATACAAAGAGTTTGTATAAGACCGGACCCCAAAATGATTTAGTCTCTCTTTGTAACACTGTTACTTGAAGAGATTAACATTTTATTATGATGACTATAGGTGACTTGACCTTAATCCTGAGTGAGTTATAAACTCCTATCTATAAGGGCGATCCATTGATTTGTAGGGTGAGATTGCTAGATTCGCCAACTCAATAAGCCTACCATTTTGGGGATTTGTCTGAATAGGGAGCTAGGAACACAACTACATAAGATGAAATTTGCTCATTCCCATCTTTAGGGTAAGTAGATGAATTTCTCCCTTAAGATTTGATTCTGGGTCTTGAACATTGAGGAGTCTCACCTTCTCACTAGCAAGATAGGGGTATAGTTTATAGTTGGACCATAAATAATTGTTCATTAGAAGGATCATTGGTACTTACGGAGCTAGATGTAACTACAGGGGTAAAAGGGTAATTGACTCAACTGTAGTCACGAGCGATTCATAAAGGGTCAACTCATTGCTGATTGGTTATATACTTGGACACGAAAATATATCTATAATGTGAAAAGTGTAGCAGCGGGTCTTTAGTCGTGGAACCTGTAGCTAATAAATGTTGATTAATCTTGTAGCTAATGAATGTTAATTAATTAATCTCGTATCAGTGGAACTTCTAATCTGTAGGTCCATAAGATTCCCCTGCTAGCTCATTTAGAGTTAAATAAGAATAAATTAATTTTGGATTAATTTGAATTGTTCAAATTAAATTAGGAAATTAATTATATAAGATACAATTAATATAGGTACATTATAATATAAAGTTAATTTCGAATGAGATTCAAAATTATACTTTATTATATGAGAGAGATAAATATTTGAATAATATTCAAATATCATTTATATAAATAAGATTTTTATAAAACTATAGGTTATAATATGAATGAGATTCATATTAAACTATAGGTCATGTAGAGAATATTATTTGAATATGATTCAAATTAAATTAAATATGTAATATTTAATTTATTAATTAATTAATCTTGTTTATTTAATTATATATTAAATATGATTTAATATAAATCAACTAATTTTGAATTAATTTGAATTAATTTGAATTGTTCAAATTAAATAAGAGAAATAATTGTATAAGATACAATTAATATAGATACATTATAATATAAAGTTAATTTTGAATTAGATTCAAAATTATACTTTATTTTATGAGAGAGATAAATATTTGAATAATTTAAATATTATTTATATGAAAAGATCCAGGTAAAACTATAGGTTAAAATTAATATGAATGAGATTCATATTAAACTATAGGTCATGTGAGAGAATATTATTTTAATACGATTCAAATTAAATTAAATATATGATATTTAATTTATTCGTTAATTAATCTTATTTATTTAATTATGTATTAATATGTTTTAATTAAATTAATATTATTAATTTAATTGTATTAAATTATATTTAATAATATTAAATTAACAATATTAAGGGAGTTATTCTATACATATGAGTGGGGAGCTATGGAGAAATAATTTCCCCCTCTCTCACACATATAACGTAAAAAGTGCTTTTGTAATAAAAAAAAAAAAAAAAAAAAGGCACAGAATTCTTTAGAACTAAAAAATTCACTGCAAAACTCTAAAGCTCTCTCTCAAAATTATTTCCTTCCCTTACCAAAATCGAAGAGCACACACCTCCTTCAATTCTTATCCAAAGAATAGCAAGGAAGATCAAGTGGTGTTGTTCTCTGTACGTTGAGTTTGAGAAAGAAACCAAGTGTTCGTGAAGTTCGCGACAATTCATACCGTGAGGAAAAACCTGTAGAAGACGATCTTCAAAGGTTTGTTGATTTTTTCATGAAAATATTAAGCATGCTATGTATTTGATCTTTATCCTAGTTCTATTTTATTTCTCTATTTTAAGTTTTTCCAAAATGAAATTTATTGGCACAAGGCGATCACTCACTTCCGTTGAGAAATTCAATTCCTTCACATTTATCTCTTGATTATTTCTTTTAATTGTTATGTGGAATGTTGTAGCATTGTAGGTAACATAGTTATCATGAAGTAGATAACTCCTTTCTTATTTTCAATTGGAATCAGAGTGGGTCACCATTATCTCTGTTGTTGTGATCTTGTCACTTTGTAATGGATGGGGTAAAGGAAGGAGAATCTATTACATATCCCCTGTATTGGGCGAAACAAACTATGCAAACTGGAAAGTGAGAATGTCAGCCTTTCTAAAATCCTTAGACATTAAGTCCTAGAAGTCCATTATTGTTGGTTGGTCACATCCTTAAGTGGCTAATGAGAAAGGTGAATTGAAACTCAAGCCTGAAGTAGAATGGCCTGAAGAGGAGGATGAAGCCTCTCTTGGAAATTCACGAGCCTAAATGTCATATTCAATGGTATTGATAAAAAAAAATATCTTTCGGTTGATCAATACGTGTGTTTCTGCTAAAGAAGCCTGGGATATTCTTTTTGTTGCTCACCAAGGAACATCCAAAGTTAAGATATCCAGATTGCAGCTTCTAGCCTCAAAATTTGAAACCCCGAAAATGCAAGAAGAGGAAACTATTGTTGAATTCAATGTCAGGTTACTTGACATTGCAAAAGGATCTTTTTCCTTGGGAGAAAAGATATTTGAAGAGAAACGTATCAGGAAAATTCTCAGATCGTTACCTTAGAGATTTGATATGAAAGTCACTACAATAGAAAAAGCCCAAGAATATTGTCACAATGAAGGTTGGTGATCTATTTGGATCACTACTTACTTTTGAAATATCCCTAGGTAACAAACCTGAGAAGAGGAACAGGGATGTATTTGCAATCTTCAATCGAAAAGTGCTCATTTGAATCAATAGAGTAGTTTGAAGAAAATCTTGCTAATGCAATTTTCTTATTGTCAAAACAGTTTCTTGTGTGCTGAAGAAGTTTGAGAGTAAACTTGGTTCCTATTATCACCAAGAATGGCCAAATCGGGCATCAACTTTGGATTAAATGTCCAACGAATGCAGAGATCAAAGAAAGATTATAAAAAATTGATTGATAATGACATGAACAAAGATAAACAGTTTCGATGTGTGAAGGTTTTTGTCACTATCAATCAAAATGTTCAACATTTCTGAAGAGGCAAAACAAAAGTTATGTTCCAATCTTGTCTAACGAGAAGTCTGATAACTGTAATGATCTGGAAGAAGATGTCAAGGCTTTTTTCAGTTGCATGTCCTCAGACAATTCAAAGGAGAAAATGTCTATCAATGAATTTATTGCAATTAGTGGAGATGAGGTATCTCATGACTCATATTCTATTGCAAAGTCCTATCGTGATCTTTACAAGTAGAGGTGTGAGAATTGTAAGGCTCTCGATGTTCAAAAGGCAAGAATTAAGTCCCTTATTGTTGACAATGCTCGTCTTATGGAAGTTATTTCTAATTTGAAACGTGAACTCAATAAATTCAAAGCTGAGAAAAAGTCCATGAGCAAGTTTGGAAGGATGTTAAATTCTGGAACTGATTGTTTAGAGCAAATGTTTTCTGAAGGCAAATCTTCCAGAGATGTTCGTGGTATTGGCTTCATTGGTTTCAGTTATGATAATAGATATCAAAGTTCAGATAATAGGGAAATGGAAAATTGTGTTTGTCAAAGAGCAAGAACCATGGAAAAAATATTCAGCTAGAATATCCTAATTCTAATCAATTTCAAAGCAATAATCATTCAAGCAGAAAGCATTGGATCTTTCACTTTTGTAGAAAAAGAATTCATATTAGACCCTATTGCTACAAGTTTATGGCCACCGAAGACTTCAACACAACTCACAACCATCTAGTTATTCCAATAACAAAAGATTTGATTCTTCTGTAATGAAGCAAATTTAGAGAGTCAAAAAGAAAACCAAAGGGGATTGGTTCTTTTATAGTTTTTGTTCTCGGCATATGAAAGGAGAAATGAGTTATGTTTCTGATATCAAGAAAGTATGATCAGGACATATTACATTTGATAATGGAGAAACAGGGAAAATCATAGGAAAAGGCAAACTCAACTATCCAGGCTTGCCTGTACTTGATGATGTAATGCTAGTAGAAGGCCTGAATGCAAATTTGATTAGTATTAGCCAGTTGTGTTGATCAAAGGTTGAATGTGAACTTTACAAAAGAAGGGTGTATTGTCACGAAAAATTCTAAATCTCTTATCATGATAGGTAAGAGATCGTCTGACAATTGCTATTTATGGATACCTACTGATTCTTATCATCAAAATTTTGTTTCTAAGCATGATGAAATTACTTTATGGCATAAACGTTTGGGTCATGTTAGCATTAAGGTTATTCAAAGGGTTGTTACCAAAAAGGCTGTAATCGGTATTCCAAATGTTGGTGGTCAAGGAATAATTATTTGTGGAGAGTATAAAACAGGTAAGCAAATAAGATTGTCTAACAGACAGGTACATGTGATAGTTACAAATCGTGTACTTGAACTAATACATGTTGATCTTATAGAACCCATGCAAGTTGAAAAACTCGACAGGAAGAAATATGTCCTGGTTTGTGTTGATGACTTTTTAAGATACAATTGGGTCATATTTAAAAGAGAGAAAACAAAGACTGCTCAAGTTCTCAAAACTCTTTGTCTTCAACTAAAGAGATAGAAAGGACTCAACGTTGTTCATCTTCACAACGATCATAGAAGAGAATTTGAAACAGTCAGGTTGATGATATCTACATTGCTGAAGGCATTCATCATGAGTTCTCTACTCCTATTACTCTTCAGCAGAATGGTGTTGTCGAACAGAAAAACCACACACCTTAAGAGATGGATCGTGCAATGCTCCATGCTTATGATCTATTTTGGCAGTTTTAGGTTGAAGCCCCGAGCACTGCATACCATATTCATAATTGAATTTCTCTTCGTCCTGGTACTAACTGCACAAATTTTGAAATTTTATGGGAGAGAAAGCCCAATGTCAAATAGTTTCTAAACGTTTTTGGCAATCTGTGCTATATATTGGTAGATTGGGATTCTACAAAAAAAATGGGATCCAAAAAGTGACGAACGCATCTTTTTAGGTATTCTGTAAACAGCCGTGCTTACAGAGTTTATAAATAGCGCACAAAATGTGTCATGAAGTCAATCAATGTTGTCATAGACAACATTAATAGTGGGAAATCTATTACTAGATCAGAGAAAGATGAGCTTAAGCCAGGTTCTATAGATGGTTACAAGGCAAAGTTAAGAGTTGTTCAGAATGTTAATGACAATTCTCATGATGTTTTTGCTAATTCTGAGCACAGTATCCTCTCTCACAATGAAGATGATCCAAAGAGCAATATTCAACCATCAAGCAGAATCCTTAATAATCATCCTTTCAGCAACATCATTGGAGATCTTGAGGCAAGTTTATCCACTAGAAAGAAGGATAAAGTGGACTATGTTCAGATGATTGGAAATATCTGTTATACCTCCCCAGTTAAACCAAATGATGTCAATGAAGCTTTGAAAGATGAATATTAAGTGAATCAATGCAAGAAGAATTGAATCGTTTGAAAAAAAAAAGGTTTGGACCCTCGTTCCTCATCTTGATTCTACAAATGTTATTGGAACCAAATGGATTTTCAAGAAAAAATCATATTTGGATGGTATGGTTACAAGGAATAAAGCTAGATAGGTTGCTCAAAGGTTCTCTCAAATAGAGGGTATTGACTTTGATGAAACATTTGCTCCAGTTGCTCGTCTAGAAGCTATAAGACTCCTTTTAAGTATTGCATGTCTTCTGAAATTCAAACTCTATCAGATAAATACCAAATGTGTCTTTCTTAATGGGTACTTAAATGAAGAGGTTTATATTGAACATCCAAGGGGTTTGTTGATCTTATATGTTCAGACATGTATATAAACTTCAAAAGGCTCTGTATGGGTTGAAACAAACTACTTATGCATGGTATAAATAACTGAATTTCTTCTCAATCATGGATATCTGAGAAGTGGAGGAGACAAAGCTCTGTTTGTAAAGAAATAGAAAGGAAGTCTTGTTATTGCTCAAGTCTATATGCATGATTTTATGTTTGGAGGAATGTCCAAAAATTGGTTGATCTTTTAGTCAAACAGATGTAGACCGAATTTGAAATGAGTATGGTAAGTGAACTAGCCTACTCCTTAGGATTCCAGATTAAACAACTGAAGGGTGGGATATTTATTTCACAAAGCAAATATGCAAAGTCCCATCAAGAAGTTTGGTCTTGAAAACGATAGGGTAAAACGTTCTCCTACTCTCACTCTTGGTAAACTATCTAAAGATTCTGAGGGTAAATTTGTAGATGGAAGTCGTACCGAAGCATCATAGGGAGTCTGTTGCATCTCATTGTCAGTAGACCTGATATATCTTTTGTAGTAGAAATGTGTGCAAGATATGAAGAAAAGCCAAAAGCAAGTCATTTACTAGGTGAAAAGCGAATCATCAAATATTTAAGTGGTACCTGTGAATATGGTCTCCTATATTCCTTTGATACTAATAGTTTTCTTGTAGAATATTTTAATGAAGATTGAGCTGGAAGCTCAGAAGATCGAAAAACAACTTCAGGTAGATAGGAAACAATCTGGTGTCCTAGTTCAATAAGTAACAGAATTGTGTCCCCCTCTACACAGCTGAAGCTGAATATGTTGTAGCTGGAAGAAATTGTACCCAATTACTATGGATAAAGTAGATGTTTAAGGAATATGATGTCCCGTAGAATACTATGACATTATACTGTGACAACTTGAGTGCTAAACATCACTAAGAATCTGGTTCAGCACAACAGAAGAAAACACATTGACATATGATATCACTTCATTTATGAACTAGTAGAGAATAAACAGATTGTCTTGGAGCAAGTTTGAACTGACAATCAGATTCTGACATCTTCACAAAGGCTCTTGATGTGAAAGAGGTTGAAACTCTTCTAGCTGCCTTAGGTCTGTGCACTATTGAATTGTAGCAATTAATTCAGTATGGTTTATGGGCTATGAAAGATTTAAGGCCCAAATTAACGAAGCGGGACACTCGACAAGAAATTACTGCAAGTTGTGGCATATACTCGAGTAAGTTGGAAATTTATTACATTTTGGCTTTTCATTATAACTTTGGTCAGTTGTGTTTTAGTAGGAAAGAAGTTTATGAATTTGTGAATTTCCGGTCACTTGAAGTTCTTTGGTGTTCGTGGTATGTCTTTAGTGATTATTCCTCAAATGATGAGTATGTAAAGAGGAACTCATACTTTCGAACCAAAAATGGTCCGCTACAAGGAATAGGCTAAGAGAAAGAAGGAAGTAGATCCTACTAATGAAAATGTTTCGAAAAGTTTTGTTGAAACTAATATAATTGAGAACCCTAATAAGAGAAAGAAGGAAGTAGATCCTATTGATGAAAATGTTTCGACAAGTGTTGTTGAAACTAATATAATTGAGAACCCTAATGCTGAAATGACTGATCAAGATGATGTGGTTCGTTCTCCGAATGCGACGCAGAAAAGATCAACTCCTTGGCCAGACTTAAAGGAAATAAGAAAAAGGGGGAGACCTCTCTTAATCTTACTATGGAGGATCCCATGGGTCCTAGTACTAAAGTTGATGTTTCTCTCTTTTTGTTTGATTTTCGTTATCCTACAGGTAAAGAAGTTTTTCATGTTACTTATATGGTTGAGAATGCTACAATAACTATTGATGACATGCATATTGTGAATAAGGAATAAACTCTAATTGATGAAAATAGAATTAAAGAGTCTAGGGTTCCTGATAATACTAACTCTTCGAAAGAAAATTTTATTGAAAAGAGTCCTAATGTGATGAATGTCGAGTATAATGCTGATGAGATTATTCAAAATATTGTTACTTTTGAGAATGATGCTTTAAATATGTTGTCAAATGTCATTACATCTTGGGTGTCAAATGAATCTGAATGTGTTAAGGAAGTGAATGGTCATCAAAGTTTAGGAAGTCCTAATGAGAAGAGTAATTCTAATAAGTCGAGTACTGAATTGAAATCTAGAGATACTGTGTCAAATAAGACTGAGGAGAGTGAAAACTCCTGTGATAAGGATGAAGTAGACAACAGTGTTTCCAGTGCTTCTGATGGCTCTTTTGAAGACAATATTCCTTTTAGTCAGTTGAAACAAAAGAACAAGTAAAAAGTGTGTGTGAGGATGCTGGTACCAAAAATTCAAGCTCTCAGGAAGTTGAGGTTCCTAACTTTGAATCGGTAGATGAAGAAGAAAATAAAGATGATTCTCAAGGTGTGCCTTGTGAAGAAATTCAAAAAACTGTGAATAAAAGAAGAGTGAAGAAGAAAGATATAGTTGTAAACCCTTAAACCTATTTTACTAATTAATCATCTTTAAGTTTCTATGATTATGAGTTAATGGTGTTTATGGAGTTGAATGTTAAGTGTGCTATGATTGTGTATAATGTTTAAAAGAGGAAAATTTCCTAACTATCAGGAAGGTGTGCTACCAAGTTGTAAAGGGTAGGTGACACTTAGGAAACTTGAGATCTTAAAGCAATAGGAAGATAGTCGTATGGCAAAGTTGGAGGAGGGTAGGAAATTTCCTATATGTGGAAAGGGAGGCTCTCGGGTGAAATAAATGGAAATGGTACTTAGAAGAAATAAAAAGAGTTTGAGGATGGTTTTGTCATGTCATGCATTCAAGGTTTCAAAGAGAAAAATGACTAAATGTGAGGCTCACGTTGAGGACCATGAAGAGGTTAGCAAAGCCTACTGTGGGAATAGTTATTGAGGACGTGTTGGCTTCACCAGAGGTTAGTGAAGACCAAGGCATGCAGTAAGCATGCAGTCAAACTTGCTTAGCAAAACACATGAGGGACAATAAGGCAAGAATTAAGCGAGCCGCAAGGTGCAAGGTATGTGCTGACTATGGGATAAAGAGGTTAGGTTGATGCGGATGACTAAGGCATAAATGGTGGCTTGAAGGGCGTTGAGGTGTACCTTAGAGGTTAACTGAGGCTTTGATGAGTGGCAAGTCTCAAAGCAAGTGGCTAGTGCCAGGCTCAGGAGACAATGGCTGGTGAAGCGATGGTTGAGAGAGAGGGAGGTTTAAGCAATGAACATCACCCTATGCACTGGTGTCCAGCCTATGCGTTGCGTGAGGCTGAAGTACTTAGGATAATCACCTGGTTAGAGGGCCATATGACGTGTTTAGAGCCTTAAGCTCGAGTTAGTGGCCTAGGTGTCACTTTATTAAGCCCTCTGATCATGCATACACTAGTATAAAAGGAAGTTAGAAATGGAGAGCTTGGTTTAGGCATTTTACTCATACTAAAGAATGAGAGTTATTGTCAACTTGACGCTTTAACAGTGAAGAAGTTAATCAAAGGCTACCGAAGGGAAATTATTATGGAATTGAGCTGGAAGTTGAAGAATTCCTCATGAATGATCAAGATCAGACCATTTGTAGAATTTTACAATAATTGTAACATCTACAAAGCGGGCTGTTTTCGTAGTGTCACAAGGATAAGGTACCTAACTTTATCCATTTATACAAACCATTTAGGTTTAATTAACATATTTAAGTAGGAAAAGTAGGGTTCAGGGTTTACATTGGGTGTACATGCGATGGCCAGATAATATTGACAAATTTCAAGCACGTGGAGAGGAATCAGAGACAGGAATTTTAAAGTAGGTTAGCTAAGATGTCAGGGAATACGTTCTTAGAAGGAAGTCTCATGAGATAAAGTCTGGAACTTAAGTTATTCAAGTTGGAAAATTAAGTATGGATTTTTTTTTTTTTTTTTTGGATGAACAAGCAGGCAACTGCTACCCAAGCATAAGCAAGCAGCTAATTGGCTGAGTCTAAGTGCGAGCGAGTGCACACATAGGCGAGGGTATGTGATAGAGTAAGTAGGTCCTGGCCAAAGTGTACACGTAAAGTACGCGAGAGATTATGTGTAACGGAAAGGCGTGCTGAGGGTTCCGACCACAAATGCCAATCGCATAGGCGAGGTAGGCACATCCTAATGCCATTGAGCACTTGTGCATGGATTGCTACCCATTTAACTAATCACAAGGTAAAATCTGGTTAAGGATGGTAATATGCTGAGTACCTATATGTTGGGGATACGTCGAGTAAAAAGGAATAAGATGACGCGTTGAATTAGATATGGGCTTAGTATATATTAAAATTGAATATTGACGTTAAGCTCAAGTGGGAGCTAAAGGCATTAACCAAGGCTCTTATTATTTTTATAGGGCAAACGCATATAGGGGAGACCTACAACCCTCTAACGAAGTAACTCAAAGATGGTGAGTGACTAGCTTTCAAAAGTTTACTAAGTGTTTCGATAATGATTTTGCAACGCATAGTTAGTTTTAACTTGATTTTCTTAATGCATGACTTAAGTATTGGAAATTGATGTTGAACGCATAAGTATAGTTTAACAACAGACTTTAAATATAACTTCCATACATTCCAACTAAGTTTTACGTCATGTTTTAGCATGAGACTAAGTTTATCAAAGATTTCCTATAACATGTTGATCATACTATTTTATGATAAAGTTCCATGTAAAGTAAAAACTTTTATGCTTTGTATGTAAAACCTACTCCTGGACATTGGTACCGAAGGTATGGTAAGGTACCCAGTAACATGGACATCATCGCTACCAAAGGTATGGTAAGGTAGACAGGATCCTGGTCAGTTCTACGTGCACGTAAGATTTATGTTATTGACGTTGATGAGATCGAGCAAAAGGACTCTCTCTCAACTAAGGTTATTAGGGATTGAGAAAAGGGTTCTTCCACATGTTAGACAGAGGAGTAGAGACGCTTTGCAGGAAATGAAGATGAGTTCCATTTTAGGTTTTTTTATGTGCCATGCCTTCACTTTTCCAGCTTTAATCTTAAACCCTGTAGATGTTCTCTTAAATGTTTTATGGAAAGCATTGTTATGTTGTTCTTGTATGAAAGCATGTTTCTTAAAATAGTCATTCACTGGGCATTTTGAGCTCATTCTTTAAAATGTTTTCTCTTCCCAGGTAGCGGTCAACATCCCAAAGCCTAAAAGATTCGCCAGTCAAACACTACTCGGGATCTTCAAAGCATTTTGAAGTTTAGGTGTTCCACTTTGGTATGCTTAGACCTTATTTTTATTTGTACATGTCATGGGGAAAGAGGTAGAACTTGTGTCGAACTGTTGTTGTATTAAACTTAAGTTTCTAGAATTTGTTGATGTATGTTGGTCTGGTAACTGTTTAGCAATATATATGTAAGTATAGTGAAATGTTGATGAGATTGTGGTAGGATGTTAAGATTGTGAATTGCTAATCAGGTTTAATAGGTACGAAAGAAACAGATTCACAGGAACAGGTTGGACCATAGTTGTCATAAGACAATTAATCACTATTGACTTTACATTCCTTCTTGGATTTGAAGGATAATCTAGGAAGGGGTGTGACAATAGCTGTCGTGCCCCTAGATGGCATTTCTTTCCACTCTGAGGATAGTGCCAAAATGTGGAAGCTTGTAGTGAACAGGAGGATAGTTGTTGAACGAGATCTCTTGGAACAAGCTCAAGACTATCTTGAAATTATGGAACTCCTTGTGAAAGCAGATATTGTTTGTTCGATGTTGAATCTTGGGCCTTACCATCCTCAGTTAGTTCGTGAATTTTATGTGAATCTCTCTCGTCAGTTTGATGTTGAAGGCAATCTTAATTTCTGAAAGGTTTTGTGAGAGGGCACTATTTTTTTTTTTAGCTTCTCTCATCAACAATTTTTTGGATAGATAAGTTCCAAAAAATGCCACAGAACATAGACTTTCCATATCGGATCTTGTCTTTGAACTCATAAGGGGTATCAAACGTGTCTGACCTAAGAAGGGACAATTGCCTTGTTCTGATCTCAGTGTGAAATATGTATTGACTTACAATATAGGAATTGAGAATTGGTGTCCATCCTTCCACAAATGCAGGCTCTCTACTACATTGGCAAGACCTTTGTTTCAAATTGGTAAAGGGGCACGGTTCAGTTATATAGTCTCTATTCCCAATCAAATCAAACGTCATATTGGTTTTCAAGCCACTAAAGTTCCTTTGTGCTTTCCAAGGCTTATTTGTGGTATTCTTTTCGCTAAAAAACCTAACCTCCTGCTTGACTCAAATGCTCCTGGACCTTCCCCCCTTCCCCCCGTCTTTTAGTTATCATTTATATTAAGGGAAGCACAGTGCCTTCCTGTGAAAGTGGTCGCAATAGAGAACTTCTCCAAGTCTCTTTGTGAGGAAAAGGTGATGCATGTGTTGGCTAATGAGTCAAAAGATCTTGGTGTTTTGATTCAAAATCTTTCTGCTCACGATCAGAGGTGGATGACTTACTGAATCTTCTTCATAGTTCTCTGGATAGTCTTGATCAGGGTGGAAGCTTTGGTGTATAGGATGAAGATATGGCTAATTGATCTGTTTGCTTGTTTGCTTCTTCGTTCCTTTTTAGTTTTTTGCATTTTTTTAAGCATTTCCAAACGAGAAAAAGTGGTTGTTTTATATTGGTATTGGTGTTTGGTTGTTGTGATTGCTGGTTGCTTTTTTGTTGATGGTTGTTTTTCTTCTGGATTGTGTTAGTTTGGTTCTGGTTGGTTCAGTTTTTCTTAGTGTTGTTTTGAAATTGTGTCCAGACTGTTATGTACTATTTCAATGACATTATGTGCTTGATTTCATTATGATTTTTTTTTATTTCTTCTTAAAAGATCTTGCCAAAAGGGGAGTTTGTTAGATATTATGAGGTTGTCAATATTTGTTTTTAGGTTCACATATATTATCAGAGATATCATTGCATTGATGGTTTCCAGCAAATGAATGTTCTACAGAAATATTGATCATGAAAAATACTTTCCCTATTGGTTGTTTCCTTCTGCAGTATTATTTGCCAATCTCTTTTTCTTTTTCAGTGTGTGACTGCTATGGAAGTTAGGGTTACTCTATGTGTTTTCGCTGTGCATATTTAAAGAACATTTAGTCCTTCGGCTCTGGTTGGCCACTTTGTCTTTCTTAGAGCAATATTGCTTTACAGTACTATGATTATATCAATCGTGTTTGTAAGAAGGAGAGAGTTGCATCACATAGAGATATACTCCAATCTACTTACTACTTGTGTATCATGATTCATCTGAGAAGAGATTCTCAAAGCCTAGGGGTAGCCTAAGTCATTTAAGCAAAAGAGGATTTTGTTCTTAGAAGGAAAGATACGATTCAAGTTAGAGGAAGCCTCATGACTTGAGAGAAGCTCGAGTCTTGCAGAAATGGGGTTTCTATCTTAAAGGAAGCCTAAGACATTTTTTACTAATCCTACTACTTAGGAGGAGCCTAAGTTTCCATGAGAGGGAGTCTCAAACCTAGGGGGAACTAGGTATACAGTTGAGTTATAGAACTGTTTGGGAGTCACTGTAATTGTGTTATCATTATAGATAAGTACTACGTTGTAATTGTTTATCATTGATATGAGTAAAGTTATCTTTCCTGAGCACACTACTCCCAGACGTAGGTGCTTTACATCAAACTAGGTTACCAATCTCTTGTGTTCATTTATCTCTTGATTATTTATAGTAATAGTTGTCTAAAATATTGTAACATTGTAGGTAATATAGTTATCATGCAATAGATAACTCCTTTCTTATTTTCAGGGTCTTGTAAAACAAGGTTACTAGAATCTAAAAGCAGATCAATCGAGTTGATCATAGGCTTTAGAATGTTTGAAGTCCATTATGTTACTCTTTCTGTCTAATACAACAAGATTTTTGTGCCTTGGAAATAGTGAAAGAAACCCCAGAAGTATTTCTTAGAGGGTTGTCTCTGTTAGCTACCCATACAAGAGTGAGCTTAGAACCTTGATTGAGCCAGATTCCGACATATCAACTCACCGTATTAACGAGGCTGAAAATCCCCAACTCGAAGAAACTGCTTTCAAATAACAGATTTGAGGGGTCTGTGATGATATTTCTGCCGATGCAGAATCTTAAATGGAAGCAAAAATAGAAAAAGATGAAAAAGAAGATTAAATAAATATTATTTTTTTAATATTTAATAGAATAAATATTTAAAACAAAAATCCATTATGCAAATATTGGCCTATTAGGATTGATATGAGAAAAAAGTATTTTTCAAAAAATTTATTTTTATTTAAATACTTTTTATAAAAAATGTTGAAAATATTCTTCAAAAACTATTTTGAATGGTTGTGAAACACTCTAATTTTTTTAAAAATAATATATTTTTTAAATTAAATACTTGAAAATACATTTCAAACATATCCGTTGAATGAAATAATGGATTGGGAGCAAATTTGGTGGAAATAAAATGAAATGGGATGACTTTGGCCATTGCTCTTCTTTTAATTTTATGGGTTCTTTGTCTTTCTATTTTGGCTAATAGTTACCGTTGTCCTTAAATGTGCGAGGGACAATAATGGATTTTGCTTTCTTGGAGGAAGAGGAGGAAGAGGAGGAAGACGATGAGAAAGAAAGGGGTTTTTAGAATAAGATGACAGAGAGAGAGATTTTTGTTTTAAATATTTATTTTATTATTTATTGTCTTTTAAACTTTTCATGTCAGCAATAAAAAAATTAGTTACTTATGATAATATATGATAAAATTAACCCAAGACCATTTAAACCTATTTCTTAAAATTTAGGAGCTAAAAAGATTTGTTTGATAAATTGGGAGACCAAGTACATCTATAGCTAAAAACTTATTCTTATTTAGGGATCAAAATACTACAAGAATTGTGGATTTTAACGTCGGTTGAAAAAAGTGAAATTGGATGTATAATGTCGGTTAAAAAAAATGGATCTTTAATGTCGGTTTTAAACCAACGTTGAAGATGGGCTACAATGTCGGTTTACTGTCTCTTATACACATCTAGATGTGTATAAGAGACAGAAATCCGACATTAAAGGCCTCTCATTTTTTTTTTTTAACTTCATTAAAAAATTTCTTCTCCATTTCAAATGAAATCATCTCTCTCCTTTCACTTCTCTCTTACCAAACCCTCTCTTCTCTCCTTAGCTCGACCGTGCACATCACTTCCGTGGGTTGTCGTCACTGGTGTTGCTTAGATCTCCGTCTCCGTGAACTTCTTTCGGTGGCGGGTCATCGTCGTGGGTGTTCTCTGGTTGTTTTTCGGTTGGTTTTCGTCGGCACGTGGGTGTTCTAGGGGTGTTCCCGTGGGTTGTCGTCACCGGTGTTGCTTGGATCTTCGTCGTCGTGGGCTTCTTCTGGTGGTGGTTCATCGTTGTGGGTGTTCTCTGGTTGTTTTTCGATTGGTTTTCGTCGGCGCGTGGGTGTTCTCGGAGTGTTCTTTGCCAGCGTGTGGGTGTTCTTCGTTGTTCTTCGCATGTTCTTTCGGTGGTTCTTCGCGTGTTCTTCGCCGACGCGTGACCCTTAAGTGGCGTTGTTCTCCGGTTGGTTTTTCGGTGGTTGTTCTTCCGGTGGGTCAACTCACCATTCGTCTAGCTTGTTCCGGGCGTAGAGGTGGATCGCCGACATTGTGGTCAGCTCGTCATTTGTCATATCTGTCGTCTCAACTCTGTTTGCAAGGTCTGGTGCTCGCCGGCGTTCCAATCTTTGAGCTCCAGTTCGGATCTCTTCAAGTTTGTGAGTTGTTAAGTTGTTTGCTTGGAAAGGTAAAATTTTATTTTCATATGAATTTTCAATTTAGTAATTTAAAGTTATTTCATTCATTTTATTTTTATTTTAATGATTAAGCTTATTGAATATTTGAAAAGTTGGAATTAAATTAGTTGAAGAATATATACTTGGTTGGTAGTCTTAAAATTCGTTGATTATTGATTGGCGTGGTTCAAGTGTTATTTCATTAATTTTATGTTTTCTTCCAATGATTATGCTTTTTGAAATTTGTTGATATTGGAATGAAATTAGTTGAAAAATATGTACTTGGTTGATAGTCTTTCTTGGTGTGGTTCAAGTATATATCAAAATCCTTTTCTTTCAATTATATATAAACTAATTTAGTCTTACTTGGATGATTAAGTTTGACTGGTGTGATTCAAGTGTTATTTCATTAATTTTATGTTTTGTTCCAACAATTAAGCTTATTGAAATTTTGAAATATTGGAATTAAATTAGTCGAAGAATATATATTTGGTTGGTAGTCTTGCTTGGTGTGGTTCAAGTGTATATCAAAATTTTTTCTTTTAATTATATATAAACTAACTTGGTCTTACCTGGTTGATTAAGCTTGATTGTTGTAGTTCAAGTGTTATTTCATTAATTTTATGTTTTGTTCCAATGATTGCTTTTTGAAATTTGTTGATGTTGGAATGAAATTAGTTGAAAAATATGTACTTGGTTGATAGTCTTGCTTGGTGTGGTTCAAGTATATATCAAAATCATTTTCTTTCAATTATATATAAACTAATTTGGTCTTACTTGGATGATTAAGTTTGATTGGTGTGGTTCAAGTGTTATTTCATTAATTTTATGTTTTGTTCCAATGATTAAGCTTCTTGAAATTTGTTAATGTTTAAATAAAATTAGTTCAAAAACATGTACTTGCTTGATAGTCTTGTTTGGTGTGGTTCAAGTGTATATCAAAACCAATTTGTTAATGTGTTAGGTCTTATTGTTGATTGTGGTTAAATTTACAAGCTTATGGTTACATAATTTTTCCTTGTTATTGTTTGTCTTTTTTTTAGATTAAGTTGCATATTTTACAATCATGGATAAGTCATGGATGAAAAAGAATAGAATGTCAGCTGAGTATAGTTTAGAGGTTGAGATGTTTATTAAAAATGGTCTACAACATTCAAATATACTAAATGTCATGAGTTGTCCATGTTTGAAGTGTGTGAATGCAAAGACTCTAAATGTGAACACAATAAGATATCACTTATTTTTTAATGGTATAGATCAAAGTTATCAGACATGGATTTTTCACGGTGAACTATTACCGAATAAGAGAAACAATGAAAATGTGTCTACTGGTGAAAGAGACAAAGTTGATGAGGATGATGTTGATGTTGATGACACAATTGGAATGTTTGAGATTGCATTCAACTATTTTAATGAAAAATTCGATAATTTTGAAGAATTATTAGATGATGCGAAGAAACCATTGTACCCAAATTGTAAAACTTTTTCCAAAATAACTACATTGGTAAAGTTATATAATTTGAAAGCTAAATTTGGATGGAGCAATAAGAGTTTCACTGAGTTGTTGGAATTAATTCATGGCATATTACCTAGTTCTAATCAAATTCCAACTTCTACTTATGAAACAAAAAAGATGTTGGATACTCTTGGAATGAAGTACGAGAAGATTCATGCATATAGCAATGATTGTTGCTTGTTTAGAAAAGAACTCTTTAATACAAATGTATGCCCCATTTGTGATACGTCAAGATGGAAGCTTCATAAAAATTTAAAGGAAATGGTTAAGAATATCCCAGCAAAAGTCATGTGGTATTTCTCCCCAATTCCAAGATTTGAAAGAATGTTTCGAAGTAAAGAAACATCAAGTTTATTGACGTGACATGCTAAAAAAAGGAAATAGATGGTTTATTAAAACATCCCAAAGATGTCCTATCGTGGAAAAAAATAGACAATTTGTGGCTAGAGTTTGGGTCTGAATCTAGACATCTTCGTCTTGCTCTTTCGACAGATGGGGTAAATCCACATGGGGATCTTAGTAGTAGATATAGTTGTTGGCCAGCGTTGTTAGCGACGTACAATCTACCTTCATGGTTGTGCATGAAGTGAAAAATTTTTATGTTGACTGCACTAATATTTGGTCCTAAACAATCGAGAAATGACATAGATGTTTATTTAGCTCCGTTAGTAGATGATTTGAAAAAACTTTGGAAAGATGGGGTAGAATTTTACGATGCATATGAAGAACAACGTTTCAAACTTAAAGCTATTTTATTATGGACCATTAATGATTTTCCTGCGTATGGTAACTTGTATGGTTGTACAGTTAAAGTATATCATGCATGTCCAATTTGTGAAGAGAAAACTTCATCCACTATTTACCAAAAGGGAAGAAGATGGCATATCTCAAGCATCGCAAGTTTCTACCACACCATCATACATATAGGAAACAAAAGAAAGCTTTTAATGACGCACAAGAATTAAAATTTTCTCCAGAACCATTAAATGGGGAAGAAATTCTTGCAGAAACAAGTAAGTATCAATATTCATTTGGTAAGAAAACTATCTAGGAAAAGAACAGTAGAGATAATCCTTCAACTTATTGGAAGAAAAAATCTATTCTTTTTTAGTTAGAATATTGGAAGTATATTGTTGCAATAGCCACAATATTTGATGATGATGTGTCATGCTTAACTGTTAAAGTTCTGATTGACATTGTCGCGGGAGAAGATTTGCCAATACCAATTCCTGTGAAGGGAAAAATAGAGTCTTTAAATCATGCAATGGGCAACTTCGTAACATGGCCTCGTGAACTTGTAATTATGATTGACGAAAAAAAAGTTTGTCTCTTTTTCAGTATATGAGTTTGGTTATTTATTATTTTTCGTACTTTGAATTTTTGTAACTTTGGTTATGGTAGGACCATTCAACAATTAAGAGCTTCGGCCACTCCTCCAAATATACTGATGACAATGATACCATCAAACTCTTGAACGGACATGTCATGCATAACATGAACGATATAGACATGATTCGTATCAATTTGAACGAGCATATATTTGGAAGAGACAAATTTTTTTATTTAGACCGCGATGATCTGATTCAATATTGCAATATGGTTGAAATAGGTTACATGTGTATTTTGACATAAATTGCGTAAGTATTACTCATCTAGATTCACTCATGTATATTTTGTTTCATGTTTAAATAATAACTTTTACTTTGCTTAGGTATCTTTGGGATGAATGTGGTCATGATATTAAGAAGAAGTTTTTTATAATTAATCAAGCAAGAATATCGCCACATGTGAAGTCTCAAGATATTCGATCCAGAAATTTAGCCAACCAACTAGAATTGACCAATTTGGACCAATTAGTTCTTATTCCATATAACACAGGGTAAGTAAATACAAGTTCTTTAGTTATTTTTAATTTGCATTATACGCGTACTAATATTTCAAAATTGTTGATTAGTATAGTTATCATTGGATATTGATTGTAATCAATCTACAAGAAAATTGTGTTTATGTTTTGGACTCTATTCAAAGTAATTCAAACCCAATGGGCAAGTTTTGTTGGCCGATTTGTGTAAGGATGTACTTCTTATTTTTTGTCTCAATAGAATGTAAATGCTAGCTTAGAATGAATGCAAATTTATCTAACCCAATGGGCAAGTTTTGTTGGCCGATTTGTGTAAGGATGTACTTCTTGTTTTTTGTCTCAATAGAATGTAAATGCTAGCTTAGAATGAATGCAAATTTATCTAACCATGATCTGTTTATTGGAAGATTTATGTATAATTTTTTTGTTTATGGGGTATTTGGTGTAAGTATTCATGGAAGTACTAATTGATATTTGTGAATGAGAGAAATGATTATTATAGAGGTGGTTGATAATTATAATTATTGTTCTATGAAAGTGTGTTATCGATATACAAATGTTGGTAATTAGTGTGTTTATTTCATATTTGATGAGTACTTATAGAATGGATTGGAAATATTAATTCTTGTTTGTGGATAAATTATTATAGAAGTGTGCTTCATTGCAGGTAACTTTGTATTTAGTTTTGTGGTAGAGTGTATTGTTCTATCTATTGTTATATTTCAGGTTTGAGTTTAGTGAATTCATAGGTGGAAGACAAATATTGTTGGTTTGCCATGTAAAATTTTTTATATTTTTTAATAAAAAAAACAATGACGGACATTTCCTGACCCAATACAAGACATATAATGTCATGTCATTTTTAACTTTTTTATCGATATTTAAAATGGATTCGACAACGAAATTTTTTTTTTAAAAAAAGGACAATAATTGAAAAAAACGGACATGGATTCTGGGCTTCAATGTCGGTTTAAAGGGCTTCAATGGATTATGGGTTTCAATTGACAAACGTGTTATTAAAGTCCTTTAATGTCGGTTTCATTTAATGTCAGTTTAAAATCGACATTAAAGGACTTTAATAACACTATCTTTAATATCGGTTTAAATTCGACATTAAAGTCCATTAATGTCGATTTAAAATCGACATTTAAGTCCAGAATTCTAGTAGTAAAAAAGTAATTTTTCTTTCAATAATTTATTAATATAAAATTAAAAGTCCAGGACCATAATAGTTAATGCACTGTTTAGGTATTATTTCACTTTTAGTTTTCTATTTCTAAAATTTATACTTATTTGTCTACAATTTCTTGAATATTTTACTTTGGTATTCACTCTACTTTAGGGAAAAGTTTGAATTCTTAGCCAATTCTAAAAATAGATGAACAAGTTTTTTTAAACTATTTTTTAGTTTTAATATTTGGCTTACATTTGAAAACAATTGTTATAGAGGTAATGTAACAAAACAAGTAAACTTATAGATAGAAGTAGTAGTTATAAACTTAATTTTAAAAGACAAAAAGAAAAATGTATTGTTTTATTTGGTAACCATTTGATTTTTTGTTTTTTAAATTTTAGCAATTAAACTTACAAACACTACTTGTACCTATAAGTTTCTATATTTTTCTATCTTCTTTCTACTCATGTTATAAAAAACTATGCCAAATTTAAAAAGAAA
Organism: Benincasa hispida; assembly: GCF_009727055.1. Lineage (NCBI taxonomy): Eukaryota > Viridiplantae > Streptophyta > Magnoliopsida > Cucurbitales > Cucurbitaceae > Benincasa > Benincasa hispida. The sequence continues at coordinate 45,285,992 of NC_052359.1, forward strand.
AAAAAAAAAAAGTAGCTTTTCAAAAACATGTTTTTATTATAAGGATTCAACTAGAAATTGAAGTGTTTTTATTATATGAAAACTATAATGGATAAAATAGGAAACAAGCATGAATATTAGAAACCGAAAACTAAAAATCAAATTCTTATCAAATGTGGCCAAATTATCAGATAAATATGGTATTACATCTAAAAATCAATTATATGTTTTTTAAAAAGAATTATGACGTTTTTCATCTTTCTAACTATGGGATCCTCAACATGTCCATTTAGAATAGAATCTCTTTGCCAAAGAGAGCTTAACTCAACTGTAATTGCCATGACTTTCCTCCATAGAGGTTGGAGGTTTGTTCTCCTATTTTCGGGATTGTTGTACTAAAAAAAGAAGAATATTGCCTCTTTGGTTCACCATTCTCAAGTCATATCTATATTTCTTTAACCGAATACTTATTTAAACGTCATGAATTTGTTACCATGGTAAACATAAAGTTTAATCTCAAAACCAATCAGTAATATGAGGAATGACCTTTGTGTTATAAAGATAATGTCTTGTCCTCATATTTTTAATATGAGATCCCCTAATGTGTTAGAAATTATGAGATTGGCAATATTTGTTTTTACGTCTTTAGATGTTATAAAATTTTTTATTGTTTTGATGGTTTTTGAAAAAGGAATGTTCAACAGAAACGCTGATCCTACAAAATACTTTTCTTATCAGTGGTTTCCTTATTGTTGTCTTATTTTGCCAATATCTTTTCCTTATTCAGTTTGAGACTGCTATGGAAGTTTGAGTTGCTCGTTGTGTTCCCATTGTGCATTTTTAAAGGACGCTTAGTCCTCCATCTACGGTTGGTCGTTTTGTTTCTAAGAGAAACATTGGTTATTTATGATTATGACTCTAGGGTTTGGAGAAGTGCACTATATAAACTCTCTAACCCTAATAGCATCATTTTATATTAAAAAAAACATTCTCTCTAATAACATTGTTCTTTTTTTGCTCTGTAGACGTAGCTAACACACTGTTAGTGAACCACGTAAATTTTTGTGTTAATTCTCTATTCTTTTACGTTCTTTTGTATTCTTTAATTGTTGATTTTGTAACGATATTAAACTCTATATTCATATGGGTTATTTTCAAATATAGAAAAATGAACCAAAATATTTAAAAATATAGCAAAATTTCACCATCTATCTATAATAGACCACGATAAACCGCGATAGACTCTATGTGTTTATCTGTGTCATGATAGAAACAGATAGTAGTCTATCGCAGTTTAGTGCGGTCTATTGCAGATACTATGATATTTTGCTATTATTTGTAGATAGTTTCAGCAGATTTGTCATTTAAAATAATTTTCTTATTTACATTTAAAAAATACTTAGGTACATCCAGGTTACACTCGTCTTTATGCAACTTATCCAAATGTCTAATCATAGGTTATCACACATGTGACAAAGTTTTCTTATTTTAAAAAAGAGAGTATATATATTTTATTCACGAATGAAAGAGATATATACATCATCTACGATTAAAGGAGATGATGCATAAAGACGAGTGAAGTCGGAACTACACGAAGAGAATGTTAGAAGTAAGAGGAAAGTAGAGTATTGGGAACCTTGGATCCGCTCGTGCGATAACATGAACACAAATATAGATGAGAGAGATACTGTGGTAGCAATGATTACAAGAGAAAGAGAGAGAGGCACGCCGCACGCTGAGCTAAAAAGAGATATGAAGAGAGAGCAGAGAAACAGGTTTTATTCCCATAAAATCAATTGCTGTCTTCCCGACACTTTGTTCCAATCACCCATGCATTTGTCTCTCTCTTTTCTCTTTTCTTTCTTTTTTAATTTATTAATTCCCTCTCTTGCTGATAATAAATATCCTTTTCTCATTACCCTTTTCACTTTTTTTTTTCTTTTTATATATATATATATATATATATATATATATATATATATATTATAATAATAAGTCTTCCAACTTTCGTGTTTGTATCTAAAAAGCATTCAAATTTTCAAGTGTTTGATACTTTGATGATTTATTTTTTAAATTTTATGTCTAATAGGCTATTCAATTTTAAAATGTTATCGGTGGATATATCCTTAAATTTAAAGTTCTTTTGACGATAAGTTATGTCTCGTAATTTTGGTAATTCGTTGATTTTCATTTTAAGTTTTTAAAAAATTTTGCTTGATTCTCACATTTTATTTTATAATGTGTTAACCAAATTTCAAAATAACAAACAAGTATTTAGAAACTACTCGTTTTAGTTTTTCAAACATGACTTTGATTTTGAACACATTCCTAAAAACACTAATATAAGTAGAAATAGTGTTTATAAGTTTAATTTAAAAAGGGAGAAAAAACAGCAAAAAAAAACAAGTGATTATCAAACAATGCTTATACATTTAATTTGTGTCAAATAGATTCTCAAAACATTAAAAAAATTTATGATGTGTTAAATATTTTTTAACAATCATGAATCAAATAAGTATAAACTTGAAAATTCAGGTCTCATTTGGTAACCATTTGGATGTTGGTCTTAAGTTTTTAAAAATTAAGTCTATAGACACTCTTTCTACATCTAAATTTCTTGCATTATTATCTATTTTACCAATGTTTTCTTAAAAGAAGCCAAAATTTGAAAAATAGGAAAAAAGTAGTTTTCAAAAACTCGTTTTTGTTTTTGAAATTTGGCTAAGAATTAAACTCTTTTTCATAAACAAGTTTAAAACATTCTATGAAATTAAAAGGAAAAAGAAAAAAGAAAAAAATAAGGTTCTATTTGGTAACTATTTGGTTTTTAATATTTGAAAATTAAGTTTGTTTCCTCTCAATCTCCTACAATGATTTGCATCTTTCTTAAGTACAAGAGTTGAATTCTTAGTTAAATTCCTAAAAGAAAAAGAAGTTTTCTAAAACTACTTATCCAATTTTCAAATTTTTGCCTAATTTTTTAAGACATTGGTAAAAGTTAAAGGGTTGTTTTTAAATATAAAAAAATAAACCAAAATATTTACAAAATATGACAATATTTTAGAACTATCAATGATAGACGCTGACGACTTCTATCAATGTCTATCAGTGATATTGATAGACAATGATAGACTGATAGAAATCTATCAGTGTCTATCATTGATAATTCGAAAAATTTGCTATATCTTATAAATATTTTCAACAATTTTACCATTTGAAATAATTTTCCAAAGTTAAATAACAAAATTAAAATAAAAAAAAAAAAAAACTTAGGGATAAAATAAGAACCATTTATAAACTTAATTATTTGAAAAAACGAAAAACGAGATGATTACCAAATAAAATTTGAAAAAATATTAAATGGAGAAATGAAACCCTAATAAGGACACAAGTGTGGATTGGAGAGAGAGGGAAAGTAGGGTGGTGAAAGACCGAGCAACCACCAAAGTGTTTGAAGGGCATACCCCACAACTCCCTTCACGCCAAAGCCTTTTTGTCTCACTTAGATATGTGTTTTGTAATGTTGTGGTTTGTCGTGTAATTGTCGTGTGTGGATGATAGTTTTATAAATCTATGTGCCCCATCATTTGCTGCCTTCTCTTCAGCATCTTCTTTTTGCACGCTCCTCTCTCCCTCTATATTCATTTTCTTCATCAACCTCTCTTACCCTCTTTCTCCTTTTATTCCCTTTTTTCTTCCTATTTCTTTTTCCTTTTAACAACTTATCCTACCTCTTTTTACTTCTTTTCTATATATATAGTTCTTATGTCACTCTACTCCCCACCGTTATTGATCCTTCGGGTGTAAAGAGCACATTTGGAGGTAAGAACTGTTATATCTCGGTGTGGTATTGTCTACTAAAGCAAGCACTCCAATGTTTGTAGGATTTTGTTAAATCATCGATTGACTCAAAAGTTTAACCTAATAAGTTATAGAAATTTTAATTATATTAACAGTTTAATGAAAACACCCCCTCACAGTTTTAACAAAAACTTGTGTACTTTTGTGTCGACGAAAGTGTTTCTTTTGACCTTTTTGCACGTCAACTTAAATATAAATATTTATTGATAGTCTACTGTCAGTATATGTATTTTAAAATTAATAATTAATCATAAGTTATAAATAACGGTTTTTTATCACGAGCGTCAAGTAAACAAAAAAAATTGTGTGTCAACTAAGTTCAAATTTGCAATAGTTACCCAACAAGTGGAAATCAGGATTAATTGGGGAGAAAATTACATTAATTATATGAGTTTGAACTCATGATTGTCTTTTGGATGTCCTGCTCTGATACCATGTTAAATCACTGATACACCTAAAAGTAAATGACATTATAATAAGAGTTTGAACACAAGATTGATCTCCTTTTGGGTTAGAGCAGAAGATTTGAGAGGTGATGTGTTCAAACTCCTACAATATTATTTTCTAATCCCCAACTAATATTGTCTTCTATTTGTTTGGTTTTCTACATATTTCAAATCCACAAATGAAAGGAAGTATTGAAGTGAATATAATACTAAAATTTCCTTCACTTATCAACTTAAGTTTTTGGGTCAATCGATACTTTAACAAGTCTTTGTATGATAGAAGTGCACTTTCAAATCAGCTATGATTATAAACTACTAGTAGAAGAATATTAGGTATATGTGTACTGATGCTGATCAAAATTTTGCCTTGAGTGAGTATGAGTTGTAGTAGTAGCTTCAACAATGACCTAATAAGATTTTTTTCCAAATGAGTTGTACTACGATTGGCTATGAATATGAATCTATGATGACATTACTATCGTGTAATAATTACATAGGTGTTGCCATCAAATATATTACAACTAAGCATATATTATATATTATTATGCATAATTAGTCACCTAATTGTCTGACATGTTGAACTTTTTGCCATGAATTTTATATTGATTTTTACCATAAAGAATGTAGATAGGTTGGCTGTTTGTTTCCCTTAATTGGCTTAATTAACAAACTAAGCAAGTATGTCTACATGTGAACATACTCCTTGTGCAGCCTAATGTATTATGTTAATAAACCTCACACATTATTTTGAAGGAAGAAAAGGAAAATTTCACATAAATTAATTATATTTTAAAAAAATAATAATCTTATCTACATGACATCAATTTTATGACCTTGATTACTTTTTTTCTAATTTGATTTTGATTATGCAGCCAATTATATATCAGTCAACAAGTGCACATTTAATTTATGTATATTATTGATGGTGGACTACATATTACATAGAACACTAAAACTAGCATATCAATAACAATAATATGTGCATTTCAATTATATAGATAAACTTACGTATATCACAAATGTGAATATTTCAGTAATAGTTGTATCGATATACCGATGATGTATCGATAATAGATATATCATTTATGTATAAATGATATATTTATCAATTACAATATAACTAAAGTGTATTAATGGCATTTGTTAGAATTATTCGATGTCTATGAATGATACTATTGTTAATTAATTGACGTGTAATTACATATATCAATGAGTAACCTAGAACACATTAATGGTAAACCCACTCTATTTTCTTTTATTAAAAAAGAACATTGATGTATATATACTTAATTCATTGTGTTGAGAAGGACGTTGTGGAGAGTATATAAATGACATGTCTATGTCAATTATCAAATAGATACATTGAAGTGTATCGATGATGTATTCAAGTCATTGACATACTCAATATAAACTATATCAAATAATTCTAGGTATATCAATGATGTATTAAAAATATGCATAAATAGAAGAATATCAATGATAATCAATTATAAGCCTGTTAATTTTACATACAATTAAATTATATATGTGTCAACACACTTGCTTAAAATGCATGCAATTTGAAATATAATATTGTGTATCAATATTATATCATTATTCATTTAAAATTCAATTTGAGTAAAACATTGGCATATTTTGTAAACTAAAAAAAGTAAGAATGTTTTAAAAACAAGGTCAAATTTTGAAAATTAAAAATAGTAGTTTTTTAAAAAAAATATTTTTAAGATGTGATTAAGAATTTACCTGCTATAATTAAAGATGCAAACTATTATAAAAAAAAATGTAAAAAAAATAGACATAATTTTCAAAAACTAAAAACGAAATATCGCTTTTTAAGAACTAAATTTTTAATTTTAAAGTTAAGGTACTAAGTTAAATTGACTCTCATATAAAAAAAAAAAAATTGTGATTAAATTTGTAATTTAAAGAAAAAACATGGTCTTCGTGTCCACACAGATGTGTGTGTAACATCATAATTAATTATGATTTTTGTTTAAAAAAAATTGTGCCTTTTACCCATGATTACACTTTGACTACCTTTTTCCAGTCCAATAGATTTTTTTATTGATTATAATATTATTCTTATAAAAAGTTAAATAAAGGGTTCTAAATACAACAATAAATTATATTATTGTTATTAACATTTTTCATCATTAATAATATAATCACTATCAATGTGAATGCTCATTACCTTTCGGTTGTTCTTCTCTTTTTTCCCTCCTTTTTTTGTGCTTTAAGTTGCATATTTCCAAGAGGTTGACAATATACAATTGTTCACATTATAATTTTACTTTTAAAAATAGTTTTAATAATAACGGATCGATTCCATCTCATATTCAAAAGAATAGTAATGTAATAACTGTTGTAAATTTGAGAATACAACGAGAATATGAATGGTAATAAAATATAATATTAAAATAAATATAATATGATAATAAAATAAATAAAATATAATATATAAATAAATAAAATAAAATAATAAAATGAGAAATGAGAAAATTCTCAAATTTCTCCATTTTCTCCAACTTGTATGGAATTTGCCCAAT
>NC_052359.1:45292840-45422813 GCF_009727055.1 Benincasa hispida
TAAAATGAAAAATGAAAAAATTCTCAAATTTCTCCACTTTCTCCAATTTGTATGGAATTTGTCTAATATGTGTGTGATTTTTAAATCCACCAAGTGTCACTACTTATAGACAAAGTGGCAAGTAGAATGTGAACTTAAATGAACATCAAGCATAAATAATTACAAGGCACATGTTACATGAAGGGTGGCACATGACTTTTGGAATACTAAGCAATGAACATCTATTTATTATTATAATATTATAATACTCCCACTTAGATGCCCATATATATGAAATATGTCTTGTTAAAACCTTACTAGGAAAAATCCAATAGGAAAAACCTAGTGAAAGAAAAAGAATACATATTTCATATAATATATAATTCTAAAAGAATACAGTATGTTTACTCTCCTTCATGAAAATATATATCATTTAAGATCTCTGAGTCACCGCATTCTAATGTTGCGCACCAATTTTTCAAAAAGCTGCGATTGGTAATGCTTTTGTAAATAAGTCTACAAGATTATCCTTCGCATAAATTTGTTGTACAATGATATCGTCATTTTCTTCAAAATCATGAGTGTAGAAAAGCTTCAGTGAAATATGCTTTGTTCTATCTCTTTTAATATATCATCATTTGATTTGTGCTATGTAAGCTGTGTTGTCTTTGTATAATATTGTTGGAAGATTTTTATTAGAAAACAAACCACACGTTTCACGAATGTGCTGAGTCATTAACCTTAGCCATACACATTCTCGACTAGCCTCGTGAATTGCAAGAATTTCAGCATGATTTGATATTATAGTTTGTTTCACCGATCGCCATGATATAGCAGTTCCTCCACATCTGAACAGATAACCTATTTGAGATCTAGCTTTGTCTGGATCAAATAAATATTCGGAATCTACATAACCAACTAGATCAAAATTTGATTTGAATAAAACAAACCCATATCGATTTTTCCTCGAAGATAACAGAGTATATGCTTAATTCCGTTCCAGTGTCTTTTTGTAGGAGAAGAACTATATCTAACTAATAAATTTACTGAAAATGTAATATCTTGTCTTGTATTATTAGCAAGATACATAAGTGCACCAATTGTACTAAGATATGATACTTCAGGACCAAGAAGTTCTTCATTATCTTCTCGAGGTCAAAATATATATTTATTTATATCTAATGAACGGACTTTCATTGGAATATTAATAGATGTGTTTCGTCCATATAAAATCTTTTCAAAATTTTTCTTGTATAAGTTGACTGATGAATAAATATTTCATTTGTTAAATGCTCAATTTGCAAACCAAGGCAAAATTTTGTTTTTCCGAGATCTTTCATCTCAAATTCTTTCTTAAGATATTTTATTGTCTTTGAAAGCTCTTCAGGAGTTCCAATTATATTCAAGTCATCACCATATATAGTTATAATAGCAAATCCTTATTGTGATTTCTTTATAAGAACATACGGACATATTGAATTATTTTGATATCCTTCTTTCAATAAATATCCACTCAGGCGATTATACCACATTCGTTCTGATTGTTTCAATCCATCTAGTGATCTCTGTAAATTTATTGAATACTATTCTCGGGAATCGGATGTATATGTTTCAAGTATCTTAAATCCTTATGGGATTCTCATATAAATATCATTATCAAGAGATCCATATAAATATGTTGTGACTACATCCATAAAAAATTACATAGTCAAGCCAATTAAATATCTTAGTGTAATTGCATCCACCACTAGAGAATATGTCTCATCATAATCAATACCAGGTCTTTGTGAAAAACCTTATGCAACTAGTCTTGCTTTATATCTTATGACCTCATTATTTTCATTTCTTTTCCTTACAAATACTCATTTGTATCCTACAAGTTTCACACCTTCTGGTGTTCTGACTACTGGTCTAAAAAACTAACGTTTTGAAAGTGAGTTTAATTCTGCATCGATTGCTTCTTTTCATTGAAGCCAATCTTTTCTACGTCGACATTCTTCAACATATTTTGGTTCAAGATCCTCATTTTAAGATATAATATCAAGAGCAATATTATACGCAAAAATGTTTTCAATAATTACATCAATACGATTCCATCTTTTTCCTGACATGACGTAGTTTATTGAAATCCCATTACTATCTTTAGGTATTTCACCTTCCTCACTAGTCATGTCAATGATTTTTTCATGGGTATTTACATTTTCAACCAAGTCTTTTTTACAATTAATTATTTTTCGTTTTCGAGGATTTTTAACTTTGGAACCCACTAGTCTACCACGCTTCTAGCATGTTCCAGACTAATTAGTGACAACATGTTGTATTGAAATATCAATTTTTTATGGAACATTTGTAGCTGGTATATGTGATTTAATTTAGTTACTTTCTTTACATCTATAAATGCATATGGTAATTGATTTGTTATATTTTGCAAATAAATTATTTTCTGAACTTCAAGTTCACAATGATTTGTACGGGGATCTAAATGAGATAATAACAATGGATTCCATGTAATTTCTCTTTCCAATTTCTTAATTCCTCCCCTTAATGTTGGAAAATTTGCCTCATTAAATGATGATCAATAAATACATCACCCGTCAAGGGTTCAAAATATTTAATAATTAATGGGGAATCATATCTAACATATATTTTTAACCTCCTTTGAGGACCCATCTCAGTGCATTGTGGTGGAGCAATTGGAACATATACTGCACATCAAAAAATTTTCAAATGGAAAATATTTGGCTCATGACCATAAGCTAATTGTAATGACGAGTACTTATGATAAGCTACTGACCTAATGTGTACAAGTGACGTTGCATGCAAAATAACATGTCCCTATACATATGAAAGAAACTTAGCTCTCATAAATAATGGTTTTGCAATTAATTGCAAACGTTTTATAAATGATTTTGTTAAACCATTTTATGTATGAACATGAGCTACAAGATGTTTAACACTCATCTCAATAGACATACAATAATTATCAAAAGCTTGGGATGTAAATTCATCAGCATTATCAAGACGAATGGTCTTAATTATATAATCAGGAAATTGTGCTCTTAACTTAATTATTTGAGCAAGTAATCTTGCAAATGCAAAGTTTTGACTTGATAATAAGCACACGTGTGACCATCTAGTAGATGCATCTATTAATACCATAAAATATCTAAATGGTCCACCTGGTGGGTTAATAGGTCCACATATATCACCATGAATTTGTTCTAAAAATGCAAGTGATTCAGTCCCCACTTTAGTTGGTGATGGTCTAATTATCAATTTTCCTTGAGAGCAAACATCACATGATAATTCATTAGATTGAAGAATTTTTTTACTCTTCAATGTATGTCCATTTGAATTCTTAATAATTCTTCTTATCATTATAGATCCTGGATGACCCAATCAATCATGCCAAATTGTAAATACATATAGATTCATGAACTTTAAGTTCATTGTTGCATATGTTTCAATTACTCATATATGAGTATAATATAATCAAGAAGATAAAGTAGGAAACTCTTCCAATATATGTTTTTCATTTGAGACAGTGAATATAATATTTAGATATTCCAAATTACTTTTACTATCAGTCTCAATATGATAACCATTGCAATGTATATCTTTAAAACTTAGAATATTTCTCTTTAATTGACTAGAGAACAATGCATTATCAATTGTAAATTTTGTTCCTCCAGGCAAAATAATATTTGTTTTTCCAAAACCTTCAATCTGGTTTGCAGAACCTGATATCGTATTGACTTTTGCTTTTAGTATTGTTAGTTGGAAAAATATTTTTTACTTGCAAGTATTGTATGTGTAGTTGCACTGTCTGCCAGCCATAGATCTTCTTTGCTCATTTTTTAAATACCCAACATATGAAAATGATCCATGTTTTCTTCATTAAAAGAAAATAATTACAATAAGAAAAACAACACTTAAAATATACAAAAGTTACTAAAAAAAAATATGAAGATAGATTTTAAAAAAATAACATTAAGTCTAAATATTCTCAAAGTCAAAAGAAACATTTGATGTTCCACCAACTGTGCCAATCTTCTCTTCAGAAGATTCATAGAAGTCCGCCACATCCAAATTTTTCATGTGGGATGAGTCAAATATGTCATTATCCTATGCAAAATTTGCTTCCACATTTTTCTCTTTTTCCTTCAGGGAGGCTTAATAGAGGTCAACTAAGTGTTTTGACACGTAACCAATGCCCAGTCATTCCGCATCGGAAGCATTTATTTTCAGCACTCTTTGAACTTTTATCTTGTGGAGCTTTTCCTTTGTGATCATCATTTTGCATGGTTCTTTTGAAATTTGAATGATTAGATTGACCACCACCAAAAAAATAATTATTTCTTCCTCTACCACAGTCATGACCTCGACCACGACCACGATCACGATCTCGATTATGATTATTAACATTCACAGTATTCACTTTAGGGAAACATGTTGTTTCGGTTAGTCGAGATTCATGATTTTTCATCAATAACTCATTTTATTCGGCCACAAGAAGACATGAAATCAATTCAGAATACTGTTTAAAACCTTTCTCTCAATATTGCTACTGCATGAGCATATTCGAGACATGAAATGTAGAAAATGTCTTCTCTAACACATCAGAATCAGCTCCACATAATAACAATTTCGAACTGATTTTAAATAATGTGGAGTTGTAATCGTTTACTGATTTGAAATCTTGTAGACTCAAGTGCATCAACTCACAATGAGCTTTAGAAATAATAACTATTTTTTTATGATCATACATCTCTTATATTTTATCACAAGATACAGGGATCTTTTATTGTAAAATACTTCATTTTCAATCCCTCATGGATATAATGACGAAGGAAAAACATAGCTTTTTCTTTGTCCTAACTGGATGTCGTATTGCCTTCTTTAATAGTCTCCCCAAAATTCATAGCATCCAGGTGGATTTCAGCATCAAATACCCATGACAAATAATTATTGCCCTTAATATCAAGGGCGAAAAATTATAATTTTGTGGGATTTGTCATGGCAGCACTATCATAAAATATTGTACTTATGTTAGAAATTTAATAGATATTGAATATGTAAAATAACATTAAATTTATTAATTACAACGAAGAAGGAAAAATCGACAATCTTTAGGACATACCTTTAGCGGGAAAAATGACAGGAGCTCGTGCTGATAACGTGTTGTGAATTTGAGGAGCACAACGGGAACACGGATGGTAATAAAATATAATATAATAATAAAATAAATTAAAATTAAAATAAATAAAACATAAATATAAATAAAAGAATAAAATAAAATAACAAAATAAGAAACGAGAAAATTCTCAAATTTCTCCACTTTCTCCAATTTGTATGGAATTCGCCAATGTGTGTGATTTTTAGATCCACAAAATACCACTATTTATAGGCAAAGTCAAATAGGACGTGGACTTACATGGACACCAAATATGAATAATTACAAGACACATAGACAACATGAAGAATAACATATGGTTTTTGGAACACTACGCATTAGATATCTATTTATTATTATAATATTCATAATAATAACTAATTTATAAAGAAAACTTTTAGTACTACAAATGTATTATAATCTTTTTGTTTATCATATAAATTTATTTTAATAAATAATAATGAATCTCGCATTAGTTAAATGAAATCACTCTATTTTTATCTGAAATAGTACTCCTCATTTATGGTAATAGTATAATACTAACTTCATTGGTAGATGTATGACATGTTTTGGAATTAATCTATTAGTTAAAATCATTTTTGTCATTTTTAAAATTACAATTATATTTAAAATGTATAAAATTAAATATTAAATTAATTTTAAATAATTAAAATTAATAGTTTCATAATGATTTTAAAATATGACAAAAATCACATTTACTATTTCAAAATCACTCGTAGTTGCTGCTGCCCGTTGTTAGCTTATTGTCATCAAAGTACGATAAACTTGAAAATATTCTCCTTTTCATGCTTTGCTTTGGAAACTAACAAAAACCAAACCCAATCATATTTTTCATTTCTTTTATACTTTTTCAAACAACTACTTTTTATTTTTATAATTGAAAAACTATTTTTCCAAGTTTCTGATAGGTAATTCTAATAAACATTTTTTTTATTAAAAAGAGAGAAAAAATCAATTTCTGGTTTTGCCAAATATCACTGTAACATACCACTGTTTATTCTCTGTTCTCTAATTCATTCTCTTGTTTTCTCTTTGTTAATCCCCAATGGTTACTATAATTTTTCTTTGCTATGTTTTTCTTTTTCTAATTCAGAGAGTGGACTCCGAGCTGACTTACGATAAACAAGCCCTTCTCACGATGTAATGAAAATTGTATCATGTGGCTGGACTGAAATATGATATAGTTTAGTTTTTTTCTTCTAAAGAGTAATACTTGGGTGCAACCCAAATTGCATACATCTCCATGCATTTCCTTCCATTACAAAGGAAAAAATATCTAAAAAATATATATTTTTTTAAAAAAAGACAAATTTGCCACAAGACAACGTGTAATCAGACATTTGAGTGAACTATATATGTTGAGAATCCCACATTGTAAAAACTAAGGGGACTCACACTCTTTATAAGAAAAATAGGTTACTCCTCCCATTGCCAATTGATTTTGAGATGGAACTTCATACTATTAAACATGGTATCAAAACCCATAAAACCCAAATGGGTGATATTGGTCCAATAAGAATTGGTTTTGGTATGGAACCTCGTACTATCAAACAATACAAAGATGATGCAACTTGAGATGCATCCAAATATTTTTCTTTAAGAAAATCACTTGATTGTTAAATGCACCATTTTTTAAATGACCCAACCATAATTTGGCACGTGTCTTTTTGTCCTTTTTCCTTTTGTTTAATATTTGGGTCCTTTTATTTCTGCTATGTGCTGGTCTAGGATGCCAAAAGTGGGTGCATCCATGTAAATATGGGTAGATGGAGAATTTTGATGCTCTTTAATAATTATTGGATACAAATTTGAAATACTTTTAACCAACCACATAATAAAAACTTATCGTTGATGATATATTAAATTTTAGGTTAAATTATAGATTTAGCCTTATAGTTAAAGAAAGTTAAAACTTAATTTCTATGATTTTAAAAATTAGAACTTAGTCTCTATGATTGGATAAAATCTCTAGACTATTTATGAGATTTTATCATACCATAGCTAACGATTAAATTCTAACTTTCACGTTAAACAGACAAATTAAATTTGCAATTTAACTTAGATTTTATTCTTTTAATTGCATGAAAAGAAAAATTGCTAACTAGACTTTTTGAAACCCAAACTCTAATCCAAGCAAAATATATACGTGTATGTATCTGTGTGTGTATATATATATAAGAAGGAAAAAAAAAGAAGATAAGTTTGCATGTTCATGTCGTTTAAATATTGGATTAAAAAAGAAAGATAACAGAAAAGAAAGAGGAGAAGATGATTAGAATAGTATATGAGAGAAAAGAAAAGGATAGATATTGAGAATTTATGATCATTTGTGAAGTACAAGACGCCTCCTCTTGGATGTAAGGCTAGAATTTGAGCGTTCAAGAAGAGATTTCAAGGCATTTTGAAGGAAATGAACGGACTCGACGCTGTGGTGGTCGTTAGCGGCGATAAGGAGGACGTTGCGAATCCGGCCACCGACCGTGACAATGTCAGCCCTAAGGGTTTTGAGGTGGAGGGAATTAAGTATGTCGTTGAGGTCAGGGATGAGATCGGAGCGGTCCTCGCAACACAATGATGCCTTGAACACAAGCCTTCCGTCCTCTGACTGCTCCCCGGAAAGGACACTGATCTCGTCGGTCTCCGAAGGGAAGCTCTCGAGCTCCGCGATCTCCGATGTCTCGTTCTTTAGCTCTTTCACTCGCTCAACCACTTTTGCCAGAAGAGATGCCTTGTCCGTCTGATCAAAAAACCATTCAAATATATACATATATAAAAATATAAGTGTATGTAAGCCTAGAAAGCTTCCCAACTTTCCCAAATACACTAATAAAATAGGGCTACAAGCTAAGGCAGGTGAGAGAAGAAAAAAGTGAGGTTGCATTTTATGACTTTTTGCAGTGCAGAGAGAGTTGCAGTTTGCTTTGAATAAACAGACACTGTCTCTAAACCCAACAAACAAACATCTCTGTTGTTCGGTTCAGAAAATCTTAGAGTTGGAGTTCACGAAAGATTCTTAAAAGGGCACCTTACAAACCCATTCTTGTTCCTTTGACTATGTACGTACCACACATATTTTTTTTTTTTTTTTTTTTTTGAATATGAACCAAGAATCTCATACGACTGACCATCCTCATGAATTGATCTAATAATAAATATAAGAGGTTTGAGTTTGATAAAGGGCCTTGAAAAAATGGGTAATGTCTTATAAATTTTTTCATATTCAAATAAGTTATCGTGTGAGATTAGTCGATATACATATAAATCGTCTAATCCTCATGAATATTAGAAAAAAAAAAAAAAATCCCACATCGACTAGATTAAAGATATGAATTTATAAGAACTGACAACTGTCTCCAATGATACATGAGATTAAAATAGAAGGACAATATCACATCATTAAAGAGGTACGTTGAGTTATGTTATCTCTAAGTTGGTCCATTTTTTATTGTTTTTGTTTGATTCATACGGATAAAACAAGAGAAGAAAAAATAACTCAAGAAAATTAAAATTTTCAAATCTAACTTTGGATGTTCGCATAATGAATTTTTAAATTAAAATTTTAATATAAATTAATAGAAGCACAAAAAGAAAAAAGAAAAAAAACTTGTTGAGAGAATCAGATTTTTTTTTTTTATATATATATATATAAAGTATGGTTTATAAATTAAACAAGAAAATTTGTCTAGAAAACAAACAAACAATTTATGAGGAAAGGGAAATTTAATTTTTATTTTGAGAAATAGTTAATATTTTATAATAATAAAAAAGAGAAATAATGAGTAAATTAAAAAGAAAAAAAACCTTAGAATTACAAGGAAGAAGAGTCCGAAGCTTATCAAGATGAGAGTTGATTCTCTCTCTCCTCCGCTTCTCAGCTTCCTTGTGATTCTTAAGGGCTGCCAGAGCTCTGTCGTGGGGCGACGGCACCGCTCCCTCAGTGGCGGCCGCCGCCGGAGACTTATCCAAATTAGGGTAATAAGAGGAAGAGCTCGACATGCTTTGTGTCGCCGGAAAGCGGCAAGATCCGGCGGCGCCGCCCAGGCTGAAGGCTCCGTTCTGCGCCAGGAATCTGTAAAGCTCAGAGCTTTGATCCGCCTGCATCATTATATTTTTTTTACTCAAATTTGCTAAAGTGAAAGTGCGTTTGGGGCGAGCTTTCGGTGGGTTTTTATAATTTATTTTCCTTTTTCTTTTCTTTTTCTTTTTTTCTTTTTCCCTTTTTTTTTCTACGGAGCTTATCCGACAAACTAGCGGTCGGCTCATAATAATAATAATAATAATAATGTCTTTGTGTGTTTATTCATAATGTCTTGATTCATAAAATATTAGATTTAGAGGGACTAGGTATGAATGGATAAATTATACTACATTTTGTTCACTGTAAATCATTTACTTGATAGGCAAAGTAAATTATGGCTTTTACTTTTGGGATTAATATAATTGAGTTCATAACTTTCACTTGTGCCTTTTCCCCTTCATAGTTTCCATTTTCAATGTGTGTGATATATATAGAGAGAGAGATCGCTTTTGAGAGAAACAACATTAATTATAACAAAAAAAATTATAAAAATAAATGTTGTGAAATTGACGAACATAACATAAATATGGATATTAATAAAATATAATATTTAAATAAATATAATATAATATAATAATAAAATAATGTGTAATGTTGGCAATTAGGAGGTAGATTACTTGACACTAATAATGTATAATATTGAGACACATGGACAATACTTTAAGAAATGAAGGCATGACAAATGGTCAATTGACGCTACGCATGAGGGACATCTATTATCATAATATTTATAATAATAAATACTTTTTTGGTCCTTAGGTTTATGGTTGAGTTTTCATTTAGTCTCTAGATTTCAAAATGTTACACTTTTAGTCTTTAGATTTTTAGTTTAGTTTCAATTTTGTTCCTAAATTTCAAAAAGTTACACTTTTAGTACTTGAGTTTTGATATTGGTGTCGATTTAGTCCTTAGGTTTCAAAATATTACACATTTAATGACTTAAGTTTTGAGTTTGATTTCAATTTAGTCCCTAACTAGGTTTCAAAATGTTACAATTTTAGTTCTTTAAGTTTCGTGTTTGGTTTCAATATAGTCTCACAATTTCAAAATGTTACAATTTTACCCTTGAATATGAGTCTTGTTTCAATTTGGTTCTTAGGTTTCAAAATTTACATCTTTTAAACCTCAATTTTTTACTGGACACTAACCTTCTGTCTTTAATGTTAATATCTATTAATTAATTTAAAAAAATTAATAAAATTACAATTAATTAAGATTCATTAATTTTTTTTATCACTATTTAAACTAAACTAATTAAAATTTCACGTCATAAGTATTTTATATTTATTAATAGACATACACTAAAGATAGTTAGTATTTAATAAAAAACCGATGTTAAAAATATAAATCTTGAAATTTATTGATCAAATTAAAACAAAACTCAAATCTAAAAGATAAAATTTAAACATTGAGAAGCCTAAGAACTAAATTGAAATCAATCTTAAATTTTAAAGATTAAAAGTACAATATTTTCAAAATGAGGAGACCAAAGGAAAACTAGCACTATCCATAATCAAGGACAAAAATGTATTCTTCTAAAAAAAAAAAAAAAAGATGAAGATAATGAAGAATAAAAGAGGATAATATGGATAAACTTGTCTTGGTAACAGTGTTGTTAACATGGTCCCGTTTATAAAATAATTTAACTATTTTTGTATTTGAGAAAAATTTTACAAATAAATTAAGTTCTACCCGATATTATTCCTTTGGTTAGAGTTAATCATACTTCGCTCGTTATTTGTGGTAATTAGATGCAAGGAAAGTTCAAAAGTACAATACATGTAATTAATGTGATTGCATCAAATTTGACCGTGATGTAATATTAAATTTATATTCATTTATCAACATAAATTTTTAGATCAATCGATATTTAACATAATATCAGATCACAAGGATCTTGTATTTCTAAACATTTTTAATGTTGATCTCTCTCTCCAATTATTACTGATTTCTACTTGTTTTGTTGGATGATATTCTTTCAATGTCAAACCATGAGGAAATATTAAAGTGTTGAAATAATATTAAATTTAACTTCACACATCAACTTAAATTTTTTAGTGTGTGTTATGTCTATTTCCTATCCAGCCCATAGGTGTGTTCTTTAACTAACATGGGGGAGTACAGAGTATGACCTGAGTTATTTCGTCCATTAAACTCTTTTCTATTTTAAGAACACATTAGTGCATGTTCGGAGTGATAAATTATTAAAATCATTTTTTTTTATTTTTAAAATCACTCTAAAATACATTTTTAACCACTCCAAATTAATTTATTATTAAACTTTACATTTTTAAATACATTTTTTTGTATCATCAAAATTAGTTTTGAAGGATTGAAAATATATTTCATAGTGATTTTAAAGACGACAAAAGTAAATTTACCCAATTTAGAATCACTCCTAAACTTGTTTATTATTCAAATGAGGATGTTGCTTAGTAGTAAAAATTGCTAAGTTTTATGTTTTCTTTATAGAGTATATATGTATATGTAATTGCTTGCTAGTGTCGCTTCAATAATAGTGTATAATAGTAGGTAAACAGACAATTTCATCTCAAAATTAATCAAAGAAGTCACAATGTTTATAGGATACATGAATTACTTTTTTCATTGATTTTCATATGAAACTCATGTTATCTAATAAACATTAATGTGATAAGATCCTTTAAATTTTTTAATATGAAGATCCTCAACACATGACGCACCGGTTTAATACCTAAGGAAAGGATTTTTATATGGTAAGATCAAGAAAGACTATCTAAATGATAATTGGTATCTTATAGAAACATCATTGGATGTCCTAAGGCTTTTAATTTGGTTAAACAAAATAGAGGGTAAGTGATCATTTTATTGTTGGGTATGTTCTTTTACTATCTTCCTTCTACCGACAGAGACCCACAAGCGGCGAGTGGACTAGGATATGAACACTCCACTCGATTCCGCTAATCTTTATGCTTGCGAATCCATTGCTCCACAACATATTTCAGCTACGTTCCAAAAGGTCTAGAGAGTGGTAAATTTGTAGGAATGTAACTGTAAAGAAATTCCTTTTCAAACTAAATAGAAGTTAAAGCTCTATAAATATTGTGCATCTCCAACAACTACTTTTTTGTAATAATAACTCTTAAACCATTGTTCACACGACATTTTGACAAAAAAAAAATTTGATTCATGGAAATGAAGTTGATTTTATTGATTTGTAGTAGTATTACAATTTCTAATGGATAATCCTTTGAGTCGTTCTCTCAAACGTTGACTTTGATTTGAGCGTCGACAAGCTTGTTCTTAAATCAAGGGAGATCAATCTTCAATTTGTAAATGGCGAAGAGACCATCAATTTGATGAAGAGATGATCAATTCGTTGAAGAAGAGACACTCAATTTATTGAAGAATAGACAATCAATTTGTTGAAGAAGAACTGCTTAATTTGTTGAAGAAGAGAGAATTAATTTGTTGAAGAAGAGACAATCAAATTAGGCTGATATTGGGCCCTACTTTTGGACTTAGACTTAATTTAATCTTTTCTTAATAGCTTTTTATTAAGTTTGACTCAATTTACTTTAATAACTTGGGGATAATCTGATTTTAGGCCCAATCACCACGTGGTATAATTTGATTGGACGAGCTGACATTGTCCAATGGATTAATACTTAGACAAATGGTCACATCATTTGATTTTCCAACTTGCATGTCTTAAACTTTTAACTTCAGGCATGATCGCTGTGTGGTATTGTCGTTAATTCGACTCCAAACCCAAAAAAAAAGTATTTTTAAATCACCGAATTACTACTTATACTAACAAGTAGCATAAGCGGCAAGTACAGGGTCGAACCATAAAGAGGTCAATAATTAAACCTCTCCTAAGCTAAATTTGACTGTGAAAGCAGTAAAAATGGGGTTTTAGTTTGATTGACAAGAAAACTAAATGCGAGAAATTAAATTGCAAGGGATAAATATAAACAAAGATTGGTTTATCTAGTTCTCCGATCAAAGTAGGCATTCAATACAATTTCCATCATTGTTTTCTGCCAATTAATTATGCAATGGAATTACGCAATGGAATTATGCATGCACAACTACTCACTTGATTCAATCAAACTAGCCTCTGCAGTGTCAGACAACTAGCAAGAATCTAACCAAGAAAGCGCCCTAATTATTAATTAAAGTCGGAAATGTCATACCCTAACTAATCTGCATGCTTCTAAATTCAATTGGGTTCAATAGCGGCCATTATAGAACTAAAAACACATGTATTACGATTTAGGATTCAATTTTGTCAATTAATTGTTAGAAAAGCCATATTCAATTAACCAATTTTATTTTTGAACCTAGCAATTAGCACATTCTAGGAATAGCCATCAAATGCATAATTAACTATTGCTACTTAGGTGACCTTCGCTAGACATTCTTATACAAAAATAAATTCAACAAGATATTCATGCAAGATCGTGACAAAACTAAGGATCATAGCCTACAGTACTCATGAGTGAAAAGTCATCAACACAAACATGTTTTTAGAAGTTAAAAAGAATTTAAAGAAAACATAATTCAATATGCAATCATCAATCAAGGGTAGAAAACTCAAGAAATTTGAAAATAATACTTGATCTAAGAAACTAGATAGAATTTACCACGAAAATCCATAGACAAATTCATGAGATACAATCCAATTCATTCTTACAATCCGAAATAAAACATAAAATCTAACTAATGATACTAAAAAATTAAATAGGAAAGAAGAAAACTAGGCCTCTCCTCGGCCTTCATAAAAATCAGCGTCATCTAAACCTAAAAACAAAGAGAGCTTATATAGAAATCAGGACCAGCGTTGCAATGCTCTTGTCGATAGTAGCCCTCGAGCATTGGAGTGGCAAACTGTGATACTTGCTTACGACGGGCACATGCACGGATGCTTTGGCATTCTGTTAATCTTCGCAGCATTGCAACGCTAAGGGCAGCGTTATAATATTGCTCTGTATCTTCAGGTTCTGTCTCTTAGCATTGCGCAAACATTGGACTTATACATCTATGAGCATGGTGATGCTCCAAACAAGGGCAGTTTGGTCACTTCCTCTTCTTTGACTCCCAGATGCTCAAATTACCTCCGAATTGCCTCTTGTGACGCTTCAAACAAGAGCAGTTTGGTCACTTCCTCTCTTTTGACTCCCGGATGCTCAAATTACCTCCGAATTGCCTCAAATTAACCTTGTTTCTCATCAAATGGTCAATTCTACCTCTTGGTTGCTCGGTACCTACAAAATAGGATAATTCACACGTAAAAATTCATTAACGAGCCTAAATTAAGCTAGAAATTATAGCTCATTTTGAGAGCTATCAAACACCTCCAACTTAATTCTTGCTCGTCCCAAGCAAGGTAGAAGCATACACTCAAGCAAATATACCGTTCATTCAAAAACATGTTTGCACAAGTTGCAAAGGTTGTTACTCTAATTTCAACAGTCAATTGGGATGAAATTTGAAAGCAAGAACGAAATTCAATTACAATCAATCAATGAAGCACATTTTTAAGAATGATTCTATATCTATTCATGCATGAGTGAGCCTAGAGTTTTGCTAATTGAGCTTGCACGACCCAGAAAGGTTTTATAAGGCCCTCAATCCGTTTTCCTCCTACTCTAGCTCGGTTATTGAATTTAGACATACCAAACTTGCAAAAAAAAAAAAAAAAAAAAAGCAACACTAAGACAAGGGTGCCTAAACTCACACACAAAAAACATAAAAGACATTTATTTTACCTAGAGAGCTAGCTTTCATACTTAACTACTAGGAACCTATCTACTCTTTTCTCGTGGGGCCCTAACTACACACGACAGAGGTTGCTCTTTTCACATCTACAAACACACACTTTTTTTTCTTTTTGTTGCAAGAAAGCCATCAATTTTCTCATTTTTTTTATGCTTCTTTTTTTCTTCAAGCAACTAATTTTCTTTTCTTATATATACTTTTTTATTCACACACTAAGTCCTTTTTTATCCACTTTGTCTAGTTTTACTCTAAGACAAGCAAGGTTACTCCTAAGTCAAAGGTGGACCTTTCAGGGTGACAACAGAAATATAAACCTAATAATAAAATTCTAAGCATACAAGACTTTAATTTGGCAAGAACAATGACTTAAAGATGCATGAGAAATAAGATATATATTTTTTTTAAATGGACTTAAAATTCATGATGATGCTCTCATAACATTATTTCATGCAAATATTTATCACGGAAAGAGTGCATCATAAACTATTATTATAACAACCAAAGCAACAGAGCAAACAAAACAATTAAGCATGCAACATTATCCGAGCACAACGCTCAAGGAACCCAAGCTAAAATATATACACTACCTAACGGGTACCCCACCCCCAACTTAAAATGATACATTGTCCCCAATGTATCCTAAGTAAAGCTCTAAAGTAAAAAGTGTTAGGGTTGATGCCTTAAATCGCGTAGGGTCCTGTAGTTTGTAAACATGTGTATGAACAAACATTTGTGATGTAATAATATGAGATATTTTCTTTACTGCCGTCTATGAAATATGGGATATTTTAATTGAATTAACCACAAACCAATAAACTAAGATCCCTAATTATCGTTGTAACTTAAACATGTATGTGGAGACATATAAGTGGATCATGCCTTAAGTGAACCTAAATGGTCTATAGTATATGGATAAAGGAGGGAAACCTTATCCTGGTGAGACTATGGATACGAGCCGCTTTGTAGATATTACAAATGTTATAAAGTGCTACAGATGGTCTGATCCTGATCCTTTCGTGTGAGACATGCGAGGGGGGTATCCTATACGGGGGGGGGGGGGGGGGGGGGGGGGGAGGGGGGGGGGGGGGGGGGGGGGGGGGGGGGGGGGTAGGGAGGGGGGGGGGGGGGGGGGGGGGGGGGGGGGGGGGGGGGGGGGGGGGGGGGAGGGGGGGGGGGGTGGGGGGGGGGGGGGGGGGGGGGGGGGGGGGGGGGGGGGGGGGGGGGGGGGGGGGGGGGGGGGGGGGGGGGGGGGGGGGGGGGGGGTGGGGGGGGGGGGGGGGGGGGGGGGGGGGGGGGGGGGGGGGGGGGGGGGGGGGGGGGGGGGGGGGGGGGGGGGGTGGGGGGGGGGGGGGGGGGGGGGGGGGGGGGGGGGGGGGGGGGGGGGGGGGGGGGGGGGGGGGGGGGGGAGGGGGGGGGGGGGG
Organism: Benincasa hispida; assembly: GCF_009727055.1. Classification (NCBI taxonomy): domain Eukaryota; kingdom Viridiplantae; phylum Streptophyta; class Magnoliopsida; order Cucurbitales; family Cucurbitaceae; genus Benincasa; species Benincasa hispida. The sequence goes on from NC_052359.1 coordinate 45,309,276, forward strand.
GGGGGGGGGGGGGGGTGGGGGGGGGGGGGGGGGGTGGGGGGGGGGGGGGGGGGGGGGGGGGGGGGGGGGGGGGGGGGGGGGGAGGGGGGGGGGGGGGGGGGGGGGGGGGGGGTGGGGGGGGGGGGGGGAATGGTAGTCTTGTTATATAAACGCCATTCAAGATAGAGACTTTCATTTCACTAAGATGGCCATAAGGAACATAACCTTAATTTTGAATGAGTTGGGAACTTCTTCCTATAAGGGTGGTCCTTTGATTTGTGTAGTTAAGTTCCCAACTCCCCAAGATGGAATTCACTCCTTCCCCAAAGCAGGGGTAAGTAGATAGATTGCTCCCTTAAGGGCTGATTCCGGGGCTTGAACAATGTGGCGCCACACACTTTCTCATGGCCCGAAAGGTGTTCACTCATCGTAGGACTATAATGTATTGTTCATTGGAGGAATTAGTGGTATTTAAGAAGTTAGATGTAACTACAAGGACAAAATGGTAAATTGGTCCAAGTGTACTTACGAGCGATCTGTGAAGGGTTATCGTACTGTTGATTGATTATATCCCATGGACACAGAAATATATCTATAGTGAGAAGAGTATAGCTATCGATCATTAGTGAAGTGCCCGATAGTTAACGGATGGTGGATATCGTGATTAAAGAGTTTAGTCAATTATTCACATACCGTTGGAGCTTCAAGCTACAAGTCCATAAGGTTCCCTTGGTAGCTCAATGGATTCAAGTTGAGAATCAGTTTTTGGGTTAGTTTGAAGTGTCAAATTAACAAGAGGAAATTTGATTATATATGATATAATTAAATTGGTTCAATTATATATGATATAATTGATATGATGTATTAGATACATTAATTGGAGGAATTGATATAAATATGATTTATATTAAATAAAGGAGAAAAGAACTATAGTTTAAATATTATATATGAAGTGATATTAAAACTATAGGTTATAAATATAATATGATAAGTTGGTTATTATATTTATTTATAATAAAAACAATTATGAGATAATTGTTTGGTTGGTTATTAATTTCTCCTTTAACCTTGCAAGTGGGAGGTTATTTTTAGTTTTTAATAATTGAAGAATAAAATGAAAAGAGTTTTCATTTTTATAAACGATTGCTTCATTATTGACTTATCTAATCGCTTGTTCACGAGAGACTAAACGATCGAGCAAAATTTGCAAGACGATCGGCTCTAAACGATTGAGCTAGAGACTAAACGATCGGCTAGATGATTGCTCATGAGAGCGAGATATTACTAGACAATTGACTAAACGACTTCTCACTAGAGCAAGGGATTACTAAACGATAAAGTACTCTCAGTCTATACGATAGAAAAACCTTTCTCCTACTTACTTGATCGTATTGTTCGATCATTTTCTTCCTCTTCCCTCTACCAAATTCACACAGAGCCCACAACTCCTAGATTTCTCACTTTAAGAATACCAAGATTGCCGAGTGATAGTGTTGAAGGTTGCTGATCGAGGAGAAGACTATTCGTGATTGCCAGACGATTGTTCATGAAAGTGAGATATTATTGGTCGATTGATCATGAGAGCGAGAGATTTACAAAAGAAGAGTTCTTCAAAGGTATGTCTCTCAATTTCTTTTGTATTTGATTAAGAAAGCATGCTGTAATTTTCTTTAAGATGCATGACTATTATGTACGTTTGTGAATGCATTTATTTCTTTCACAATGGGATTGGAAAGATCTTGGTCTGCTCACTGGTTTCTTAAATAAGAGTTCCTTCAAAAAGTACAAAGGAACAGAAAATCTCCCCTGATAACGTTCCCGTGCACTGGATGATGGTTGGGTTACCGCTTTCTTCAATTTGGTTTTCTTTCTTTTTAGGGCTTCGGAGACTGATAATTGGTAGAAATACAAGTTATTACAGCTCAAATAAGTAAAAAGATGAGAGAATGCGATGGTAAAATAGGCAATATCATATCTGAAAGCACTAAACTGGAAGGAATTGTGATCGTTGAGTGCTCATCGCATAAAAGCAGTTAATTTACCTATTTTGTGCAGGTACAATGCGATGGCGCATATGAAATTGCGACCCAAGGGCACAATGCGACTGCGCGCTTGAAGTTGCGATCGCAAGTCATGCGATCATGAGAAGTTTCTTAAAAAGGTGATCGCATAAATACCTCGCATCAAGGCAACAACATAATAAATCATGATGGGACGTAAAGTTGATAATAGTCAATTCTGAATTTAGTTAACAAGCCGTTAAAAGTCACACTGTAGCAAGTACATTTAACTTTCGGTAACTTTTAAACGACACAACAGAGTAGGGAAATTAATGTCGCCCATCATTGCAATCATTTGTAAGAAAAGTTGCTTCATCTTGAAATCTATAAATACCGAATGCCACCAGAGAGAAGAAAATTTATTCATGCATATACTTATACATATACATAGAGGACGGAAAGAGCAAGGAGACGAGGCGAAGCCAAGAGAAATCACTCCCGGACAGATCGAGAGACTGCCGGAAATCAATACAAAGGAGAGAGGGCCAACCCCTGCGAGAGCAAGAATCCATAACTAGAACACAGTTTAAGTGATAAAGAGTAGTGTAAAAGGTTACAAGAAGCAAGACATTGCTTACCGGGCTTGTTATCTCTCAAATCCATTTGTTATTTTGTATTCAGTACTTTATTTGCAGAAAATGGATACTTCATTTCAATCTATGTTCAATCTCTCCATACCATGTATGACTAGCTAAATTTCTGAATGGGTTGAGAAGTACTTAGCTAACATGACTTAAGATTTACATTTTATGCAATCATCTTGTCTTATGTATGCATCATTCACCCTTTGGACGTACTTGAGAAAGTAGTCTAAAGATAAAATCTAGGTTTGAGAGAGTCGAATTAGAATCTAGGCTTGAGAGAGTCGGATTAGATCGCATAACCAAGAGTAGAAACATAGACATAAGTTCTATCTGCTATTTACACATCACATGCGCCTTAGAAATAGGATTTTTGGTATGCGGTCACCTTATCTTATGTGTGCGTCATTCATCATTTGGACATACTTGAGAGAGTAGTCTAAAGATAGAATCTAGGCTTGAGAGAATCAGATTAGATCGCATAAACAAGAATAGAAACTTAGAAATAAGTTCTATCGACATTTTCACATATGCATCGCATGCGTCCTAGAAATAGGAATTGTGGCATTCTGCATTGAGAAATGTAGTACTGATATTTGTGTGTAGCATGATCGCATAAATTGTGCACAATCTTAGGAAATGTTAGCTAAACCCCTTCTCAACCCCTTCATCGCATACTTATTGTAACTCTACGTTTTCATCACTCCGCGTTCAACTCCGTCACATAGGAAAAATCTAAATAAAAACACTATCCACTTCATTTTTTTACCACCATAATAGAATTAAAAAGTCTGTCGCATATCTACTTAGTAATCCATGTGTTCGACCCTAGACTTACCAGGAAACCTAAGAAGGCTTATACCTGGGCTTTGTTAGAAAAACTTGCATGATCACCGCATAACACATATTATCGCATACTCACATCATCGCATCATAATTTTACGCATCAAGTTTTTGGCACCGTTGTCGAGGACTACGGTATAGATTACGCTAACATTAAACCTCTTTGATCTTTGCACCTTTCGACCTCTGTTGCATTGCCATTCCTTCGATAAAGGAAGAAGCAAGCGTCGCATGAGCGAAAGACACCCTCCTGAGCCCAATTATGACCCAGAGATCGAAAGAACATTTTGCAGAAGACAGAAAGATAGACGTCGACAACAAGGAAGAACTCACAGAATGGCTGAAACAACCTAAAGAACAAGCCAAAAATGTAAACAACATAATGGCAAATCCTATCCTACTAGCAAATGACTGCAATAGACCCATCCGGGACTATGCATCACCAAACTTGTATGATTTCTCCCCAGGAATCATAAGACCAACATTGGATGGATCAAGGTTCGAGATGAAGCCAGTAATGTTACAAATTATACAAACAGCAGAACAGTTCGGAGGACGGCGTGGTGAAGATCCGCACACCCATCTACGAAGCTTCATTGAAATTTGTAACACTTTTGTCTTCCCTAATATCTCCGCTGAAGAAGTTCGACTTACGCTATTTCCATTTTCACTATGCGATAAAGCAAGAAAATAGGCATACTTCTTCGAACCAGGAGAGATAACTTCATGGGAACAAGTTGTGAATAAGTTTATGAAGAAGTATTTCCCTCCTACAGAGAATGCCAAAAGGAGGAAGTTAATCACCAATTTTGAACAAGAAAAAGATGAATCGCTCAATGACGCGTGGGTGAGATTCAAGAGATTAGTACGCAACTGCCCGCACAATGGATTACCAGATTGCCTTCAAATGGAGATTTTCTATCAACGACTAAATTCTGCATCACAGACAGTTGCCAATGCGGCCGCAACAACAGGTCTACTGGACAAAACTTATTACGAGGCAAAGAACATTCTTGATCGCATCTCGAAAAACCACGAAGATTGGCAAGAAAGCGATCAAAGAGCAAAACACAGAGAAGGTAACGCAAATAATGGTGCCATCACATCATTGCAAAATCAAATGAATGCAGTGATAAATTTATTACAGGGCATCGCAATAAACAATCTCGGAACGCAAATAGGGCAAGTCAACGTAATAGAACAGACAAGCACCAGCTGTGCTACATGTGGAAAATCGCATTCGGTTGAAGAGTATCCACGAAATCCGCAGTCGATCTACTTTGTCAAGAACAACCCTTTTTCAAACACGTACTACCCCGGGTGGCGAAACCACCCTAATTTTTCTTGGAAAAATAACCAACAACAAGGCTGTCAACCTATGGCGCAAAAAGAAGAACCACCAGGATTTTTTCAGAGAACTAACGGTCAACAGCAACAACAAGTCAGCAGCTCTCAAACACCGCCATCATCCTCTATGGAGACCCTGTTAAAACAATACATCAAAAAGAATGAAACAGTCCTCCAGAACCAAGCGACTTCCATCCGCAATCTAGAAATCCAATTAGGACAGATTGCGGGAGAGCTGAAGAATAGACCGTAGGGGACACTACTGAACTCAATTGAGCTCCCACGCAACCCGGGGAATACAGGGAAAGAACAATGCCTAGAGTCACCCTGAGAAGCGGAAAGGCGACAGTGGAAGTTAGGAAGGAGCCTAGTAGGATCAATTCAAATGCGATGGAATCAAAGAAACCGTTGATGCAAACTGAGTTAGAGGAGTCTGAGGTTATGGAACTTGAAGAACCTAAAGATGCGATCACCTCTAAGCTTCCAGACCATGGAACAGTAAAAGTACAACTACTTCAATTCCTTCAAAGACTGAAAAAGAAGCAAAACGATGAAGGTCAGTATCATCGCTTCCTGGAAATATCTAAACAACTACACATAAATATTCCATTTACAAAAGAGATAGAGCAGATGCTGACGTATGCCAAGTTTTTGAAGGATATTGTTTCAAAGAAGAGAAGCATAGAAAAATTCGCCACAGTGGCATTCACACAAGAGTCAAATATTATAATCCCACCAAAGATGCGCGACCCAGGCAACTTTACGATACCCTGCTCAATAGGAGGGATCTGCATTGGTTAAGCATTATGCGATCTTGGGGCAAACATCAACTTAATGCCCCTTTCAATCTTCAAACAATTGAATGTAGGTCAGCTGACACCCACGACGGTGACTCTTCAACTTGCAGATAGGTCTCTGATACACCCTAAAGGAAAATTGAAGGATGTCTTGGTCCCAATTGACAAATTCATTCTACCTGAAGACTTCATCATTCTAGACTATGAAGCAGATAAAGATGTGCCAATCATATTGGGACGACCATTCTTGTCTACTGGTCGTGCTCAAATAGATGTGCACAAAGGAGAGATAACAATGAGCATCAATGGAAAGAAGCTCAGGTTTGAGGCGATCAAGTTCTTAGAAGATGAAGGCTTATCAGATTTCGATGATGAATGCACTTGCGTTGAAGATGGGGAGGCCGAGGAGGAAAATGAAGAAAGAGAGGATGTGACAGCATCCTTAGAATCCTGCCATGCAATAATAGAGACAGTGAACAATAAAGAAAAATTGAAGTTGAAGGAAGAAAGAAAAACACAGAAACCCCCTGCATTACTAGAAGAAAAAGAAATTGTGTTGCTCAGTATTCTAAAGAAATGTATTAGAGCAATCGGAGGGACGCGCGCAGATATCAGAAGCTATAACCAGATTATGATCGCGTCAGAGGATCAAGAAAAGGAGAGGAAACCTCCATGGACTTGAGGAAGCTAGAATGAAGAAGAAACATGTAGTCCCTGCGTTGATAAGCAACGCATATTCATCAGGGACGAAGTATATCCTTTTTTTTAGTATCCTTTTGTTATTTTTCTTTTATGAATCTATCTTAATTTTTGCATGATTACTACTCTTTATAATTGCCAACTTTTTCTTTCATACTTTTTATCCTCTTGATATTTATCGTTGATCGTAGTAAACGATTGCGATGAAGCAATACGATAACATCAAAGACGCGACCGGCTCGATCAGCCCATCGCAATCAAAGAATCAGCCCACCGCAGGAAAGAATTCGATAAAAAATGATGCAGACGATAAGAAATTTGGGGGTTGTGTCCTTCCTTGCCTCATCTTATTTCGATTTTTCACTTCTTGCACTTCAATTTAATATTGCTAAATTATACTATCACATCCTCGTTAGTTTGACTCAATCTTGAATTTTTTATCACTTTATTTGGTCGTCACATTCTCCCCTTGCCAATTATGACTTCAATGATGAAATTCATGCCTTTGTTTCTTATCGCATGTACTAGAGTCAGATTACTTTTAGGACAATCAATTAATGAAACATTTCTAAAATTTAGTAGTCTACCAGCTTTCCTTCAAAACTATTTTTACAAAATTTCCTAAGTCCATCGCATGAGTTATTTCGTCTCTCAGCAATGAGGACATTGCCATGTGTTAAATTTGGGGTTGCCAGTAATGTTATTTTCAACCATGTTACTTTTAGAAATTCGATTAAAAAAAATTATATAACGGTGAGATTGGATCATGCTCGTAGTTGGATGTCCGCATGACACCTATGGGGGCAAGCCAAAATGAAGGTAGGAATCATGATCAACGCATAAACCAAGTGATCGCAAGTCCGCTGTCAAATAAAGAGATGGGCATGAGTTTTGACTGAGAAAGTGTGCCTTGCTCGTAGTTGGATGTCCGCATGACACCCGTGGGGGCAAGCCAAAACGAAGGCCGGGCACTTGGATTAGTGCAAGATCACAAAACGAATATCTGAATCGCGCAACGGTCAAAATCACTTGAACACCCCGGTTGGATAAAGTTTGAAATAAATCATGCGATGTCCTGGAAACGAGTAAAGTTTTTTTGAAGATTAAACTTGCGATCCCTAAAAATTAGAAATATTTTAGGAAGAAATCAGGATAGAAATTAAGAAGGCATTAGTTCATGAAAGTTGAATAAGGCATCTTAAGAAGTCTAAGTAGGGTAAAGGCGGTTGAATTTTTAAAGAAAATTTTTAGTTTATACTTGAGGACAAACATTGTTTTAAATTTGGGTGTGATAACTGGTAGAAATACAAGTTATTACAACTCAAATAAGTAAAATGATGAGAGAATGCGATGGTAAAATAGGCAATATCATGTCCGAAAGCACTAAACTGGAAAGAATTGTGATCGCGAATGCTCATCGCATAAAACCAGTTAATTTACCTATTTTTTGCAGGTCTAATGCGATGGCACATATGAAATTTCGATCCAAGGGCACAATGTGACTGCACGCTTGAAGTTGCGATCGCAAGTCATGCGATCGTGAGAAGTTTCTTAAAAAGGTGATCGCATAAAGACCTCACATCAAGGCGACAACATAATAAATCATGATGGGACGTAAAGCTGATAACGGTCGATTCCAAATTTAGTTGACAAGCCGTTAAAAGCCACACTGTAGCAAATACATTTAACTTTCGGTGACTTTTAAATGGCACAACAAAGTAGGGAAATTAATGTCGCCCATCATTGCAATCATTTGTAAGAAAAGCTATTTCACCTTGAAATGTATAAATACCGAATTCCACCTGAGAGAAGGAAATCCGTTCACGCATATACTTATACATATACATAGAGGACGAAAAGAGTAAGGAGACGAGGCGAAGCCGAAAGAAATCGCTCCCGGAAAGATCGAGAGACTTCCAGAAATCAATACAAAGGAGAGAGAGCTAACCCTTGCGAGAGTAAGAATCCATAACTAGAACAGAGTTTAAGTGATAAAGAGCAGTGTAAAAGGCCACGGGAAGCAAGACATTGCTTACCGGGCTTGTTATCACTCAAATCCATTTGTTATTTTGTATTCAGTACTTTATTTGCAGAAAATGGATACTTCATTTCAATCTATGTTCAATCTCTCCATACCAAGCATGAATAGCTAAATTTCTAAATGAGTTGAGAAGTACTTAGCTAGCATGACTTAAGATTTACATTTTATGCAATCATCTTGTCTTATGTATGCATCATTCACCCTTTGGACGTACTTGAGAAAGTAGTCTAAAGATAGAATCTAGGCTTGAGAGAGTCGGATTAGAATCTAGGCTTAAGAAAGTCGGATTAGATCGCATAAGCAAGAGTAGAAACTTAGAATAAGTTTTATCTTCTGTTTACACATCGCATGCGCTCTAGAAATAGGATTGGTGGTATGCAGTCATCTTGTCTTATGTGTGCGTCATTCATCATTTGGATATACTTGAAAGAGTAGTCTAAAGATAGAATCTAGGCTTGAGAGAGTCGGATTAGATCGCATAAGCAAGAATAGAAACTTAGAAATAAGTTCTATCGAAATTTTCGCATATGCATCGCATGCGTCCTAGAAATAGGAATTGTGGAATTCTGCATTGAGAAATGTAGTACTGACATTTGTGTGTAGCATGATCGCATAAATTGTGCACAATCTTAGGAAATGTTATCTAAACCCCTTCTCAACCCCTTCATCGCATACTTATGGTAACTCTATGCTTTCATCACTCCACGTTCAACTCCGTCGCATAGGAAAAATCTAAATCAAAACACTATCCACTTCATTTTTTTACCACTGCAATAGAATCAAAGAGTCTGATGCATATCTATTTAGTAGTCCCTGTGTTCGACCCTCGACTTACCAGGAAACCTAAGAAGGCTTATACTTGGGCTTTGTTAGGAAAACTTGCATGATCACCGCATAACGCACATCATCGCATACTCACACCATCGCATCATAATTTTACGTATCAATTTTTTGGCGTCGTTGCCGGGGACTACGGTATAGATTGCGCTAACATTGAACCTCTTTGATCTTTGCAGCTTTTGACCTCTGTCGCATTGCCATTCCTTTGGTAAAGGAAGAAGCAAGCATCGCATGAGCGAAGGACACCCTTCTGAGCCCAATTACGACCCAAAGATCGAAAGAACGTTTCATAGAAGAAAGAAAGACAGACGTCGACAATAAGGAAGAACTCACAGAGTGGCTGAACAACCTAAAGAACGAGCCAAAAATGTAAACAACATAATGGCAAATCCTATCCTACTGGCAAATGATTGCAATAGACCCATCCGGGACTATGCATCACCAAACTTATATGATTTCTCTCCAGGAATCATAAGACCAGTATTGGATGGATCAAAGTTCGAGATGAAGCCAGTAATGTTACAAATTATACAAACAGCAGGACAGTTCGAAGGACGACGTGGTGAAGATCCGCATGCTCATCTACAAAGCTCAGATGCCTTGAATTTGGGCTCTGAGGCTCTATTTATAGGGTTTAATCGCCGACAACATTAATGGTTCTGCTCTGAATCACTGCCACTAACGGAGTGATGGTCCTGCTCTAAATCTCTGCCATTAACGGCGCGGTAGGTGAAATGTCAATATTATCTTTTTTATACTCCCAAGGTATGCGTTCATGCTCGTTTTTGTCGAAGTACCCTCGCATTCCACCAACCTTGCGATCACCCTTCTATCATGGTTATTACTTTGTAGCTGCAACATCCATGCGTTGAATGCATGCGATCGATAGTCGCAACATCCATGCGATGAACGTATGCGATCACCCTTGCGATGGTCTGGGATTCACCACATGCGATCGATTCTTGCGATAGCTACAAATAGAAATTTTGACGCAAAATAACGCATAATATTAGGTTAGCAGAGATTTCCCATGCTAATCGATGTAAGCTCACTTTTCTCATGAATTCTTAATATAATCACCGCATATTCTACTTGTTAGCCCTCATAATTCTAAATAAAAGGCTACAATAACGTGTATTTCTACCAACTATCACACCCCCAAACTTAAAATCATATTTGTCCTCAAGCATGCCTTATTCTTAGAAAATTCAAAATTTATCCTCTAGCTTTCCCTTTGCAATGACCAGCTTTTCAAAATATAATTCACCCGTACCTCTAACCTTGGCAGCACTCCTCAACTCTGGTTACTTCTTCAAAAAGATCTTTTCTAAGTTTAAATCTGGCAAGCCTCTGCTCAAAAACTTTTTTACCCATTTCTGGTAACTTTGCATTTAACTTTTTATAACGCGTTCGTTTAAAATAATTCAAAGCTTTGTGATACATTATTAGTTTGAGGCGTTGAACCTGGTTATGCTCTTCATTTTGGCTTACCCCCGCGGGTGTCATGCGGACATCCAACTTCGGTTGCGTGCCATATTTCACTCAACTCTTGTCTTAATTCGGACTTGCGCTAGACAGAGGAGTTGTTCTTATGCATTGATCTTGGCCGCTTACTTTCGTTTTGGCTTACCTGCACGGGTGTCATGCGAAGTATCCAACTACAGGTAAGTGCCTTTCATAACTTTAACTTTTATCAGCTTGGGTTTCCCCTTTGCGCTGACAGTGGAGTTTTTATTATGATTTTATTTTATTTTATTTATTTTTTCTAACATCGCAATGTGATGGACGCATTTTCCCGGAGCACTACCACCCCCAAACTTAGAAAGTTGTAGTATTCTTGCCAAAAAGCTAAAAACAAACTCGATCAGGAATGCGGTAAAAGATGTTTGAGCAGAGGTTTGCTCATGATAAAACTTAGATTGTCAAACCTTGAAGAAGCTATTAAAGTGAGGTGAGCCTTGCGACGTTTAGTTAGCGGATGTAGTGAATTATAAGTATCATCATGGATGCTAATTTATCAACGCAAAGGTAGGCAAGTGGACAAAAGAGAATTTCATAAGGATAATACATAAAAGATAACAAGAAAATAACCTTCAAGTAGAATAACACTTGCGACTGTACTTTAGAATTCATGCGGTCAAAGCCATGTGTTGAATGATGGAGAGGATTCTTCCGTTGAAACTACGCATCGAGGAGAATTATTATCGCACCTACAAGGAGCAAATGCACACCACATCTAAGAAAGCAGCCGCAAATTCAAAATGAAATAATCAAATAAATAAACTAAACTAGGAAGCAAGGTAAAGATAGAGTAGAAAACGTTCCTAGAGAAATTGGAGTGAAGCCACCGCAATGAGTCTTCCATGCAGAAGATTGATCTCAACTGCTTAGGTCAAGAAACTCATCCTGACCATTGGAGATTCCAGCAATTGATGGCCACATGTTGGTTGACACGTGCCTAAGACTGCTTTCAACTCATGTGACAGATAGCCTTTCTATCTCGGGGTCAATATTGGCTTTCAGTGCATCGCCTACACTTCAAATATTGTTTGCAACTTGGTCGCACAAGCTACAATACGCCCATGATAAAAAGGGTGCCTGCGAAAACACAAAACTCAACAAACTATTAGCTGCCAAGTCCCTAGCAACGACGCCAAAAACTTGATGGGTGGAAAATGGAAAGTAAATATGCATACATCTTATGATAAGCGTTGATCTCCATGCTTCGATGGTCATGCGTTGGACTAAGAAATATGTAAGATGCATTTAAGAATATATGCAATGATCATGCATTTCTGCCACAAGTTTTCTTGCCTTCTCGCCAAGTATAACAATAAATTCATCGCATCATTAAGCGTGATCGCAAGGGTAATCCCACCTAGCACAAGTTATGCGATCATGCTATACACAAATATACGCATGCGATGCATATGCGAAAAACCGTCAAGAGAACTTATTTCTAAGTTTCTATTCTTACTTATGCGAGCATAAATCAAGATGACCACATACCACCATTCCTATTTCTAGGGCGCATGCGATGTGTAAATAGCAGATAGAACTTATGTCTAAGTTTCCACTCTTGCTTATGCGATCTAATCCGACTCTCTCAAGCCTAGATCCTAATCCGACTCTCTCTAGCCTAGATTCTATCTTTAGACTACTCTCTCGAGTACGTGCAAAGGGTGAATGATGCATACATAAGACAAGATGATCACATAAAGCATGGTTGTGTTGAACATAAGATTATTCCTATCTCTAGGAACACTGCTTACTTTGCTTAGTAAATTCCACTACTTACCCTCTCGAGCAGTTAGTCGCCGTTGATTAGCTCATAGACAAGTATTGCGACCGTTCATAGACAAACGTTGCTACAGCCTCACATTAAGTAAATAGGATTAACCCACTATACTCGCGCAACGCACATCTCTCGGTGGTTTACTACATGCTTCATATGTCTATGCTGCATGATTGAGTATGTGATAACTCTTGCAATCTTTACTTAGTTCATTGCAATGAAAGTAGGGGATGATAAAGGAGATAATGAAGATAGTGTCGATGGGAATAAAGAGATGCATTGATTATAAAATGTATTAATGTCTTAAGCCAAAATGTAATACAATACAGAGATAGGAAGAGAGATGGGGGGTTAGATGTAGGCAATCTCTTGCTTCCATTAGATGTGTGTCAAGGTTGCCAGTGGTGCCATGGATGGGCGGTGGAGTAGTCTCTCTCGAGATCTATCTCTGTCAAAGCTCCAGTCGTCACTCGGAATGGGTTGAAGGAATGAAGAACTCTCAAAGAATGTCTTCTCATGCTCTCATCTGTGATCACAAGAATCTGCCTTAAGACAGAAGCTCGGATGCCTTGAATTTGGGCTCTGAGGCTCTATTTATAGAGCTCAATCGCCGACAACATTAATGGTTCCGCTCTGAATCACTGTTACTAACGGCGTGATGGTCCCGCTCTGAATCTCTGCCACTAACGGCGCGGTAGGTGAAATGTCAATATTATCTCTTTTATACTCCCAAGGTATGCGTTCATGCTATTTTTGTCGAAGTACCATCGCATTCCACCAAACTTGCGATCTCCCTTCTATCATAGTTATTACTTTGTAGCCGTAATATCCACGCGTTGAACGCATGCGGTCGATAGTCGCAACATCCATGCGATGAACGTATGCGATCACTCTTGCGATGGTTTGGGATTCACCGCATGCGATCAATTCCTGCAATAGCTACAAAAATAGACATTTTGACACAGAATAACGCATAATATTGGGTTAGCAGAGATTTCCCATGCTGATCGACACAAGCTCACTTTTCTCATGAATTCTTAGTATAATCACCATATATTCTATTTGTTAGCCCTCATAATTCTAAATAAAAGGCTACAATAACGTGTATTTCTACCAGCTATCAGAAAGACCTACAAAACACATGAAAAAGAAAAAGAAAATTCAAAAAAAAATAACTATACACAAAAAGAAGTTAGTTTAAATTCTACAAATTTTACTCTTGGAAAGCAATTAAAATTTGTCACCTAGCTGCCTTAAGGAAGCACAAATTTTAACTTTGGTTGCTCGACGTGACATGTCCCCTATCAAGGCACAAATAAATTCTTGTATTTTTCTAGTCTCTTCTTAGATGAGTCAATATAACTCGGTAAGGCTATAAGGGTTCCCATCTTTTGAAAAAAACCAGACAGGTCGAATTTGTGATTTTTAAGATTTATAAAAGAAAAAGGAAATAAATAAATCACTCAAGGACTGAATCAACTGATTCAACTGACTCTGACTCGACTGACTCAACTGACTCACAAGGAAAATATTAGCAATATTAAAAAAAATTTAAGAAATGCTAGGCGAAAGAACAGATCGAGGCTTGGAAACCTCTAACTTTTTTACCTGAGACTCCTCGAAATGAGGCACGGGCTCATATTTAACCTCATTGACTTGTTTTTTACATGAGGAGGAATAAACATCTTCTTCATCACTATCGAAAGGGTAAAATTCCTCCACTAACTCAGCCTCAGTGGTATGGACAATGAGAAGCTCTGAATGGTTCTCCAGTGTAAGCATGGAATTTGCAAGCTGATGAACAAAACCAACCTCAACAAGCATGGGGGTTGAGTCTCCAGGTGAAACTCAATAGAATCCTTCACACACTGAGAAGAATTATCAACAGGTTTATACATTAAAGAACTTAACTTCATACCTTGGCCTTGAGTTTGAGGGATCAACTGCTCAACAAGGTGATTAATGCTAGTCACTTCACTGCTTAGCTGGATAGTCTCAGAAGATGGTTGCAACATGACTCTTCAAGTCTCCCAAATGATTCATGTTCTGAGTAACAAAGACACTTAGACTTTGAAACTTAGCTGCTAGCATCAGATCTAGAATGGAAGTTATCCTGCTGGAAACTCAAGGATTCTTGGTGACTAAAGGAGGGTTCCTGCACAAACTCACCAGAGTTATTAGAACCCTAACCAAATCCTCTAAAGACATACTTGAATTGGTAGAAGAAGTGCACATCGACGTCAAGCTAAGGTTAGGCATCTCCCAAGGGGAATAGTATCGTGTTCAGGACCACGCGAAAGCTGAGGGCATGCTTTGGATGTATGACCTTGAAACGAACATATTCGACATGTCTGAAGCTCTTGCAATTTTCTAGTAGCCAAAATTTGAACAAGAGAGGTTAGTTCAAATATTTAATTTCTAAGCTCCTCAAATTCTCTTACCTCTTGTTCTCTACGTTGAGCCGCTTGCTTTGCATGAAACGCATAGTAAATATTCAAATCATCTGCCATTATAAAACAAGTGGACACAATAAAAGAAAATTATTTTTAGGGTTTTTAAAGTTTACAAGTTAAATTTAACTAAGAAAGAGATCAAATGGCGTGCCTCCCGAAAAATGATGCCATTTTTGTTCATTATCTCACGATGTCGTTAATTCGACTCCAAACCGACACGAAATATTTAAAATAACTAAATTACTAACAAGTGGCATAAGGGCAAGTACACGATCGAACCACAAAGAGACCAAGAATTAAATCTCTCCTAAGCTAAATTTGACTGTGAAAAACAGTAAAAATGGGGCTTTGGTTTGATTAACAAGAAAATTAAATGTTGGAATTTAAATTGCAAGGGATAAATGTAAACAGGAATTAGTTTATCTTGTTCTCAGATCAAGATAGACATTCAATGCAATTTCAATCATTATTTTCTTCCCATTATTTATGAAATCGAATTATGCAAGCACAACTACTCGCTCGATTCGATCGAATTAGCCTCTACAGTGGCGGACAACTAGCAAGAATCTAACCAAGAAAGTGCCTAATTATTAATTAAGTTCGGAAAGGTCATACTCTAACTAATCTACATGCTTCTAAATTCTAATGGGTCCGATAGCGGTCATATAGATTTAAAAACATATGCATTACGATTTAGGATTCAATTATATTGATTAATTTTCAGGAAAGCCATATTCAATTAACCAATTTTATCTTTGAACCTAGCAATTAGCACATTCTAGGAATAGCCATCAAATACATAATAACTATTATTACTTAGGTGAGTTTAGTTGTCTATTCTTATGCAAAAATAAATTTGACAAGATATTCATGCAAGATTGTGCCAAAACTAAGGATCATAGCCTAGCATACTAATGAGTGAAAAGTCATTAACACAAACATGCTTTTAGTTGTTAAAAAGGATTAAAAGAAAACATAATTCAATATGCAATCATCAATCAAGGGCAGAAAACTCAAGAAATTTGCAAAGAATACTTGATGTAAGAAACTAGATAGAAATTACCTAAAAAATCCATAGATAAATTCATGAGATACAATCCAATCCATTCTTACAATCCAAAATAAAACATAAATCTAACCTAATGATACTGAAAATATAAAGAGGAAGGAAGAAAACTAGGCCTCTCCTCGACCTCCATAAAAATCAGCATCATCCAAACCTAAAAACAAAGAGAGCTTATATAGAAATTGGGGCCAGCATTGCAATGCCAGTGAGAGCATTGCAACACTCTTATCAACAGTAGCCCTCGAGCGTTGGAATGGCATTGCAACGTTACTGTGATGCTTGCTTGCAACAGGCGCGCGCGTAGATGCTTTGGTATTCCATTAATTTTCACAGTGTTGCAACGCTGTCTTATATCTTCAGGTTCTGCCTCTTAGTGTTGCGCGAGTGTTGGACTTATACATGTATGAACGTTGTGACACTCCAAATAGGGGCAATTTGGTCATTTTTTTTCCTTTGAAGCCTGGATGATCAAATTACCACCAAATTGCTTCAAATTAATCTGTTTCTCATCAAATGAACACGTAAAATCCATTAATGAGCCTAAATTAAGTTAGGAATTATAGCTCTTTTTTACAGCTATTATGCATGTAAATTTATAATTAGTCTCCAATCTATCCAATCTATGTCCAAATCTATCTTAAAACCACATAATCATAAGGTAACAAAGTTCATCGCCCAACAAATGCCTAAATCTATAGTATAAGCGTAGAGTAATCTTAATATGCATAGTAGAGTAATCTATTTCATATTATGCATCGAGTATTTTCTAGATTAATTGCATAGCAAAACTTTGTCATATTATGCACCGAGCAATCTTTAGGTACATAACACAGAGCAAATCATTATCATATGTGCACTCCGATACATGGCCGAAAACCTATGTATATGTTGAAGTGGATCCCAAAGACTTCTATCTCTAGTATATATACTATAGAAAAATATATTCGTATAACATACAAGTGTGGTTGATCTCGTTCTAGGGTTTGATGCAATTTATGAACATCTATTGAAATAATTGTAATTATCTTGGATGTGCTTTTTCTATTGATTACTTCTTGGCATATCCTTTCTTAAAGTTGTTGCCGTTTGATCACCATTAGTTAATGTATTGTTTATTATCTTGCTCAAAAGAGGAGATTTTAAGGTAGATCTGGCATGTTATATTGTCATTCAATTATGCATAAGAGTGGTAAAAGAGCAGTAGGGATTGAGGATAAAAGGTTTTAGTGTACATCTCTTTCCTTAGTCAATGGATTTATTTTCTTTTATCGCGGTAGTTCTAGTTTTAAAATCATCATACACATTGCCCTAGATAAAATTGGCTTCACAATAGATAAAATAATTAATTACCCAATCTCTAGGGGATGATACTCAATCTCGAACCATTCTAACTTCACTATCATTTGACATGTGAACTTATGTGTATCAGCTATCGTTAATCTCTATTGTTCACCTATCATTCTTGTGCATATTTGAATAAATTTCTAACCAATTAGATCTAGCCTAAAGTCATCTGTCTCGAGCAAGACAATAACCATAGGTCAATTAAATGGTAACCAGGTGTTTAACCACAATAAGAACAAACATGTTACAGATGTAATCGACAATAGTTCAATTCAAGGAACCTCAAGTAAATCGACAATGATCCATAACTACATCAGGACCCTAGAAATAAAGAAAATCAGTCACTCATTAGAATAAACAAAAATAACCAATAAGTACCAAAAATCCAGAGAAAATAAAGATAAGGGGAGTGTAAGAGAAGTTAGCTGGGAGTCTAACTTTGTCCTTCAATGTTGGATTTGCTCTCCAATCTCTTAACTCTCGTCCTCATTCTCTCGATCGCTCTCCAGCACGATCCCCAAATTCAAACCAACAAAACCCTGTTGTATTTTTCGTCTCTCTCTGATTAAAAGCTCCTAAAAATTGACCCCCTTCGACCTACCTGAAATAACAATTAATAGTCATCTAGGTGATAGTATCGTAGTGCTACTCTTCTGCTTTGTCTAGCACCTCTTTGCATCGTATCTTGAAGTGTCTTCATGGTTTTTGAAGCATCATGACACTTTCTCTCAAGTTTGCAACGCTTCCTTATGGTAGTTTTGAGATCTATTATTCACTCTTCATGCCTTATACTCAGTTTTGAACCCTAAGGCTCTCTTTTTCCCTTCATTACATCCGAGTTTATAATTTTTATCCAATTGCTTGATTCCTACAATAACAAAAAAAAAAAAAAATCAAAGCATACATTTAGCTTACAAAAACTAACTAACTAAAAGTCCTAAAATAGCACTTTTCAAGTGCTATCAAAGTCATAAAACCAAAGGGCCACTAACATAAATAAATAATATGTAAATATGACAAATTTTTAAATTTTTAAGTCTATCATTGATATATCATTTAATACTCTATAAGTGATAGACTTGGTCTATCACCAATAGATAATTTAATAGTCTATCATTGATAGTTGTTGGGTGCTTAATCATATTCAATAATGTGATAATAATCTCTAATAATTCACACAAGTTTACTCCTAAAAAGCCCAAGTATAAACTAGATATGAGTAGTCTCAGTGAGGACCAAGGTTGAACATGGGGATTTCAATTAAGAGAACAAATTTAGCTAATGATTCTTTACTATTGAACGAAGGGGGTGTGTTTACCAATAAATGATGAAGTGGTTAATGATGTTCAATGCATAAACTAAGTAAATGCAAGTAAATTTTGAGAGTGTAGAGATAAATGTGTGATGGTGAATACGTAGTACAGAAGTGTAAAAAGCAGAGAAATAGATAAGAGAATGGAGTTGGAACAAGCAATCTTCAGATCCTTGAACCTAATGATAAGATCATGTTCATGTTCATAACCTTTAAGACTCCACCTCTCAATGAGTTAGCCACATGAATCATGTCTCTATGATGCGTGTTTAGGTTACTTGGAACCTAAGGCATTCTTTATCTCTAAACAGGACACTTACTCGAGGTAATGAAATCAACAATCACTTGTTCTGTCGAGTAGTTGATTCCTACCACATCATTCCAATGGTTAAAAGAAATCAAGAGTTGGATTTAATACTTCATTACTTGAATGAACAATTGCTTAATCATTAAACTCGCTGGGATGAAGATTAA
Source organism: Benincasa hispida (assembly GCF_009727055.1). Classification (NCBI taxonomy): domain Eukaryota; kingdom Viridiplantae; phylum Streptophyta; class Magnoliopsida; order Cucurbitales; family Cucurbitaceae; genus Benincasa; species Benincasa hispida. The sequence continues at coordinate 45,328,407 of NC_052359.1, forward strand.
CTCATCCCAACTCACTAAAGATTTAGCTACTCATGAGAAGAAAAATAAAATTGAAAGAGACGGTTGATGAAGTCATGATATGTGTATTAAGATGAAAATAAGTTTGTTACAAGATAAAATAGAAGTGTTTAGAAATGGAAATACATAAAATGGTGAAAGTAAAACAAAAGATGAATAGACAAAGATGATGATTGTTGGCAGTTGTCTCTTGCTTCCTTTGATATGAGATGACTGTGATTTTGTGCTTTGTGGTGGACTAAGGAGAATATCCTCTCTTGTGTCTTCTTCTCCAACAGTGATGATAGATGCTCTTTAAGGAAGATCACCTCGAGACTGAGAGGAAAAAGGTTCTCTAGAAATTTTCTCGAATTCCAGAGAATGTTTTTATTTCTAAAAAAAAGAGTATATCTACTTTCTCCGATTGTCTATTTCTTCATTTGGGGTTGGGGTATATATAGAGTTGGACGCAAGGACTATTTGTGTCACAAGGACAGTGGTAGACGCGTTAGGTAACTTTTACACATTTGTTTCTACACTTGTTGATCGTCCCCTCAAATGTGTTTGACTCTCAGGTTTATTGCTCAAGCAACTTCACCGCATGACTTGCCTTTGGATTTCTAGTTCTTCCTTGCAGGATCCTTGGATCTCCTTTTCTTCTTAAACTTCTTGGCCACATGGGTCATTTTTTGATCTAGCACATGGTTCCTTTTTCTTTGCTTTTTGCCTGTGTTCCTATATATAAAATGCATCAGTTATATCATTTTCACTTAGGCCCTCTTTTAAATCCAATGAATGCAGGGAAAATAATTTCGTTCTATTTTCCTATAAATCTAATGATTTCTCATCAAATACTCCTAAATATTCTAACTTTAAGAGACAATAACTTACAAAAATACAAGTTATCACACCCCAAAATTTAGAATAATATTTTTCCTCAACCATATCTTCATGTTATATTTCATGCACAATTCTAATTTTCTGTGTGGTTCCTAACCTCTCAAAATACTCCCACAACTTATGATCACAAAGGCTTTGTCTACTAACATGCTTTACTCACTTCCTAAGAGAATGTATCTTAATTCTAACACATCAAGTCTTATCCTCAAACTTGTTTTCCTTATTTTCTTAAATTAGTTTTGGTTTGAATTTTTAAGTAACGCATTTGTTAAAGTTTCAAAGTTTTTCTTAAAACTTCTTTGATACTGAGCTCGGTCATCTCGCTTCGTTTTGGCTTGATCACATGGGTGTCATGTAGATCATTCAACTAGGTTGGGTGTCGATTTCGACTCAACTCTTATCAAGCCAAATTTCCTTGCGCTGATATTGGAATTGTCTTTCTTTACTGAGTTTCTAAATTGCGCGTTGATCTTGGTTACTCACTTTCATTTTAGCTTATCCCCCATGGGTCTCATACAGATATCCAACTACGGATAAGTGTCATTCACAACTCAACTCTTAACGAGTCAGATTTTCTTGCGCTAACATTGAAGTTGAAAAAATTATTAGACTTTTTCTTACGCACTTTGAATTCATCAAATCAAACCTCTCCCACTCCCAAATTTTGGAGGTCAACAAAGTCCTCATTACTGAAAATCAAATGCCAGGTTGAATTAGAAAAATTTTGATAAAAGAGATTTGATTCAAGACTTGCAATTAGGGAAAGTTGAGATGCATAACTTTGGGAAGGTTGCAAAGTTTGCTATCAACGCAATCCTAGTGAGGCTATTGAGTTGGTTTGTATAGTGTCGTCATTGTCATTATAGTAGCATACACACAAGCAAAAGGAAAGCATGAAATAAATGTAAAAGCATACAAACAACAATTAAGAAGCAAGGCGAAATGCATAGAAGTAACAGAGGATAGAAGCAAAAGTAATACTTTCAAATTGCATTAAGCATCAAAAGATGCAATTACAAAAGAATGGAATACAGGTGAAGGAAAGGACCCAGAATACACCCTCAAATTTAAACTAAAGCCTGTCAATGGAAGGTTCCCTTTGCGGGAGAGCTAAAGATTTAGGGTCCAGCACCGGGAAGTTGATGGGCCATCGTAGATGCTCTGGAAGAACATGCAGTGGGACGACAGCTCGATCAGACAAAATTTTCTACATGTAATAAAGTTGGAATTGGAACTGGTCATCCATGCGCCTAACCGACGCTTTCATCGAACACATGATTGGACGAAAGACGGAGTGCTGAAGATATTGCTCCATGTTATATAAGCCCAGGTTCAAATAATCAGCATTGAGAAGGTGTGGTCGAGTTCTTGTGGTTTGGCTGGTTTGGGTAGTTTGCGATGGGTTTTGATTTATAGTGGAGGTGGACGCATGGGTAGGATCAGTGGTAAAGGGTTGGTGGGAAGGAAGGTTGAGGTAAATTTGTGGTAGATGAGGATCTGGTTGGGTATTTTGTTAAAAGGGAGAAGTAGGTGGCTAACAGGTGGCATTTTGGATGTGATACTCTGGGGATGAAGGATCTTGTGGCTCTGAAGAGGATTAGTATCGTAGTGAATTGGAGAATCGGAAGTTAAAAAAACTTGCAGTTTATGTGCTGAGGGGTCTTGTGGAGTTAACTGATCATTAGAAGCGTTAGACTTGGCAGGAGGAGGAGATGTTTTCTCTTGGTCGCTGCAAGGAGATGGAGGCTGAGACTTCCTTTCTAATTTCTCATGAGAGCTTTCAGAAAAGGAAGGATCCCTCTGGTCAGACATCTTCTTAATAATAACTCCTTGCTTCCTCTTGCGCTGAGGCTTCGATGGTGTGGCTCATGTTAGCCTGGCTGGCCGAGACTTTTCTACGGTGGAGGCTGATGCGGTAAACCTCTAGGCATGCGTCGAAGCGTCACATTTTTTATGAGTTTGTTCACCTCAACAAAGGGCTCTTCTTCAACACGGGAAGAACAACTGTCCTCTTGGCTTGCTTTGAGCACTTCTGATTTGTGTTGCAATTATGCGCCCAACATCCCGAAGGATGCACTGCATAATGCAATATGTCGCCATAATCCTATCCCTTGAGATTGTAGTGTCATGTGTTGTTGGGATCAAGCAATTCTTCATGAAGTAAACCCAAAGGTTGGCTTCTAGAGTTAGAGATTTGGGCACAAGTGTTGGTATCCTCATTTTTTAACTATTCCAGGCAGACCTCGACTTTGTCATCACCTAAACTGCATCTACCAGGTGTGCAAGGGATGACTTAACAATAATTATGTTTCTTTCAGCCTTAGGTTGTCTGCCAATTTAAATAGCTCGTTGATCCCTCGGGCGTTGAAGGGGATTGGGCAGCCGTCGACGTTAGCAACATCCTCTTCGGCATCGAAGTCACTTTGGTAGAACTGTTGCACTACCACAGGCATGATAGTGGTTGCACTGGCATAGAAATTTTGCCAACCATGGTGATCGATGAGGTCTAGGATGTATTGAGGAAGCAGCGCAACCTGGAGGGAAAATCCCTTTTTTGGCAGTATATCTTGGAGTTGTCGTCGCCTCCCATGTGTTGACGTCTCTTCCTCAGATGGCTCAGCGGGAGCCTTTTCCTTTTTCTTCTCACCTGCCTACTGCTTTACTATTTTCTTTTTTTCTTCTTTTCAGCAGGTTGCTCACTCTCATCATGAGCAAGCATTCCCCTCTCCAACTCCGCCACATACCCCTCCGCGACATATTCTTCTTCTTCTTCTTTCTCAAACTCTTCTGTAGCCTTCTTTGCAGCCATCTCGTCATTCACTTCTTTTTCCAAGATGATCGCAGCTTCGTCCACCGCCTCTCCTTCATGTAACTCTATTGATAGGGATTCGGTGACGCAAAGGTGTGTGCCTTCTTAGCTAACGCCCTCAACTCACTTTGCAACTTTTCTAGTGCGCGCCTCCTTAGCTAACGCCCTCAATTCACTTTGCAACTTTTCTTTAGTTCTAGACCACTTGGCAACCATCGGATTGAAGAGATGTAGGGCACCTTCCTCTTCTGCCGCAACCTCAGGACTGACTGCTTCTTGACTCGAGCTTTCCTCTTCCATGCACTCAATAGGCACATCCAACCTTGTTTCTTCAATTCCTCCATGGGCAAACAAACTGTTTATCACTTCGTTGTCCACCTTGTTCTCAACCTCAAGACCAGTTGGTTGTTGGGGAGCTTCTTCTGTGTCCACTATCTAAATGGGTTGAGCTGGCTCAAACACGTCTAGTTCAACATGCTCGGGCTCCAATGCAACCTCTGACCTTAGGAGCCATATTTTCTTCAAAGGCCTGGGATCACTAGGCCTTTCTTCCTGGTTTATTCTCTTTTCTTCTTTTCTCTCTTCTTTCCTTTCTTCCGTCTTTCTCTCTGCCATGGCGATCAGCTGCCAAATATACCCATCATCAGGGCCTTTATCATCTAGACTATAGGACACAGGCTCTTCAGAGCCTTGCGCCACAGGGATAGACCTTTGCGGCAAACTAACTTCTTCTCTTTTTCTTCATTCTGCCGACGTCTCCTTGATGTTAGTGCTTGTCATTACAGGCTGGTTCATCTTACCAGCTTCGTTTCCTCCAACCTTCTCTCGCTTGTCTATCGAAATGGAACGTAGTGATATTGCTCTTAGAATATCCCCAAAGATATCCTGTAGCTTCTTCATTGCAGCTTCAATTAACCCTGTCGCATCTAGGTTGTCCCTATGCATCGACTGCACGGCTTCGTCACCCAATGCAGGATTGTTGAGTCTAGATTCTTCTGGCGCACCAGATCTTCCTGCCATCTCTGTTGTTTCCCTTTGGATTGATCTTTGCATGCACAATTTGTAACGCAGGTGTTGCATTGAATATTGATAAAGAATAATGTGCTCTACTCCCTACAAATTTACCTAAATTAAGGCCAAGTATAAACTTAGTGAAGGTATCTAAGAACCAAGATCGAATATAGGGACTTTGTACTAAAACTAAATGTTAAACTTAAAGATTGAAATGGGCACATACACAGGTTGATCTAATGAATGAGTTGATAAGTGTTTGTACAACTAAATTGATGAATTAATTACAAGGGATGGTGAGAATGGATGAAGGTGAATGGTGAAAGTGGTAATGGAGATATGATGCATTGAATGTGAGTGTATGATGGTGATACGTTCAGTGATGGAAATAGTAGCGGTGGTGGTGATAAAAATACAACACAAATGAAGCCATGTACGTTAAAATGGGTTAAAAATCAGTTGATGAGGTAGGGTTGAGAAGGTTCACTAACATTCTCTTAAGTGATGTATAAGCTATGAAGCACGGATACTTCATGTGAGGCAAAAAATCAGTATCAGACACGTATCGGATACTGATTCTTCCAGATACTTCCTAGATACATATCTGTCACGCGATTTGACGTATCTATATTTCTAAATACTTTCCAGATACGTATCTGACACGCGATTTAACGTATCTATTTCTATGCGTACTTTTTTTTTTTTTTAAGAAAAAAGACAAGTAACTCATCTAATCTTTCCCAATCTAAAATTAGGCAACTTATTTAAAAAGATCACTACTCGAGTCCAAAACTAAAAAAAAAAAAAAAAAAATTATAAATAAGGGATCAAACCCTAGACTAGATCATCTAATCTCCATCTTCACATTTGAGTCCCCACAAAGTCCATCAAAATATAAACCATTTGGATATCTTCAACAATAAGTTCTTCGTTTATCTTCATACTTCTCCCTCTAATCTTCATCTTCTTCTTCTTTGCAATATGAGTCACTTTTCTATTGCATTTTGTTAACTATTGTACTTCAACATCTTAGATGTTGATTTTTTTGTATTGTATTTCAATGTTTGTATTGTATTTCAGTGTTTGAATTCTATTTCGTACTATTGTTATTAACTTGTATGCTAAATTTATCTATAACCTAGATTTTTTTAAAGAAAAAGAAAATGTATCTTCAACATATCAGTATCCTCGTATGTTAGAAATATATATATTAAGAAATATTTTTAAAAAAATGACGCATCCTTAGACGTATCCGTATCTTAGTTTTTTAGAAATTGACGAATCACCATATCCGATCGTATCCATATCGTGTAGCTGTATCAGTGTCTGTGTTTCATAGTGCATAAGTATCCATTCATATCTTTAACTTATAAAATGACAAGCTCGCCTCTTAGTATTTCAAGCCACATTTATCATATCTCTAGGACACATGCTTATGTTAATTTCAACAAAAGAGAGTCAACTTTATCTCTAAAGTTATTCTTTTCTATTTCTTTTGAAAAAAGAAAAAAAGGCTATTTCTTCTCTTGTTTAATGAGTTACATAGCCACTTGCTCTCTCGAGTAGTTAGCTATTTTTACTTAAATCGATTTGTTAGATGAATTCAAGCAATAGATTAAGCACACATCAAACAAGATGAACTTCAACTTATAAAAAACTTGTAAGAATGCTTGTTCATTCTTTCCAATCCATTAAGAAATTAGTTGCTCATTGATCGACCAAATGTGTATGAGTGATGGAAATGAGAATAAATATGGTCTAATTGCAAGCATACACTATCGATGAAGTAATAAATCTTGAATTATTCCAAGTGTCGAATCCCACGAGACTATTTATGCAATTCAAACTTTATAAGAAAGAGTTTTTCGATGAAAACCAGAAGGTAACTAGTAAATAAGTGATCCTGAGGTTTAATGGTGATAAAAGCAGTAAAGAAGAATGTTGAACAGGGATACATTTATGCTCCAACCTTTCGGGTCCTATGCTATAAATGATGTGGTTGCATCATACCAAGACAATGAAATATGCATGAGCATTGTCCAGTTCTTTTAGGAGGTCTAAGCAGCTACTATCGAATGTTCCCATGGGTAGCTGAATATTAGATTAATTCAAGCTTAGATTCTTTATCCTACTGTGTCTCTTATTCCTAAACCCTCATATTCCTAGGCTCCTAGTCCCCTATTGCTTTGTGACATTAGTTTATATCGTAACCTTCTCAGCATTAGGACTCCACTAGATAGCTAAATTAAGTGATCAATTTAGCTTAACAACATTTATCCATAAACTCAACAAAGGAAATGCAAAAGTAAAAAAAGTATGAAACATAAGCATTGGTCAAACCATAAAACCCTAGGGTATTCACATAACTGAATCCCTTAGAGAATTTAGCTCATGATAAATGATAAAATAATGAACTTTATTAAAGCAAGAATCATAGCTACAATATGATGTTCAACAGGTAAAGAAAGAAAAAAGAGAATTACAAGAAAATAAATTAAATAAATACAACTCAAAGATACCTTGGGAAAATTCCTCAAATTCTTTGTATTTCCCTAGGTTGACTCTTCCCACCATATGCTTCCATGGGATGAGATGACCTAGAGTCACTACGCCTTAGAGGAACTTCCGTTCTTAAGGCTACTGACTTGAGAATTTGAGAAGAAGCCCAAGGGGAATGATGAAAATGGCAGAAAATGAGAGTTATGATGGATTTGTGCATGGAGAGTTGAATGATGAAATGGGAGGCTTCTCATCATATAGGCCAAAATTTGTTGAGGGATGGCCTAAAATCTTGGCTGATTGTTTTTCCATCATTTTAGGCGTGGAATAACAACTTTGATCAAGGAAATAAAAACCAGAATTGATTAGACAAGAATCTGAAAAATTAGGGCTCACTAATGTAGTTGTGTCACTTGGGCACATCAAACACTACGTGCACATCACTTAAGCCACTACGGTCACACCAAGATAGATTTCTGCAAAGTAGCCAAAAATCTTAGTAAAATCTTATCAAATCAGTCTAAATCACTCTAAATGAACTTTAGACAATTTAAACGCACGTATTTTCTCATTTTATCTAATTTAGAGCATTTTGAGGTCAAAATAGAACAAAAGATGCCCTTTTTTGGAAAAAGAGTACTACAATAGTTGGTAAAATCATGCACTTTTTGACATCAATCACACCCTCAAACTTAAATATTTGCTTGTCCTCAATCAAACAAAATATATATTAGATACTAAAAGTGAAATAACATGCTTAGTCAGAAGTAAATGCAAAGTGGACGTCTTTCAGGAGAGGTCTCAATCCTTAGTGCCTTGTTCAATTCCCAAAGTTGCCCTCAAAAGAGTTTCATTTGAAAATTGGCTCAACTTCCCACAACTATCTAACCAACATGCCAAACTAACCTAGTACCAGTCATAGGACTTAGTGAAATCCTCGATGAGTTACAATTTTCACCAAAGCTCCATACTTAAGTATAAAGTGCATCCCCCCCAAACTTGTGCTTTTGCTAGGCCTTAAGGCTCACATTTTACAAGCATTTATACTTTTCTTTTCTTATCTTGCTTTTCCTAGGAAAGATCCTTAGTGTCATCCTCACCTTCATTCCAACTTGCCCACATGGGTATCATGTGAGATATCTGATTATGAGCAAGCTTCACACTTGAGGTAAACACCCACTTCCCTCATTAACCATTTTGCTACAAAGGAAAGCACGGGTGTCATGCTCGCCCCTGGATACTTTGGTTAACCTAGAAAGGATGACTGTCATCCTAGCTTATTTTTTTCATTATTTTTTCGTTTTCATCTTTTTTTTTTTCTTTTTCAAGGCCTAACACATTTACATAACATTTCATGTATAACATATACACAACTGATAATAAAAGTTGAAATGTGTAAGCTTTCCTTCCAAACTTAAGCAACGCAATGTCTTCATTGACTATAGTATGAGAAAGAGTAAAACGACAAGGTAGTCACTTTGGATAAACTACAAAATAAAGGGCTAGGCTCTCTTAGTTTGCTATATTGTGTGAACATGTGGAAGACTAGTCTAAGAAGGTTTGCACATAAAGACAAATGATGCTCTTGGTTTTTTACACTTTTAGGATTGACAGCAAGGCATGCTAGAATGAGATATGCTCTAATTATCATCATCAAGAACTAATTTGCAAAACAAAAGACCAGCATGCTCATTTACTGACATGACCATTTACATTTTTGTTTTATTGCTTTCCTTTTTCCAGACTCTCAAATTAAAAGCACTTTAAATCTACCTAAATCTAACCTAAAAGCAAAACAAGGAAAAACAACTAATGCAAAAAAGTACTGAAAGCAATAAAAGGAAACTGAGAACTCCCTTATGAGCTTTGAAAACTCCATCATCTTCATCAGCAGTAGAGTCACGAAGGATATGATTTGGAGAAGGAAGCATGGTCAGGTAATATCCAAGATGCATCAAGTGTTCCATCTTCTTGGATGCCTTATCACAAACTTCAGCATAGTTTCAGTAGGTTCTACTACGACTGCAATGCGGTTGCTTCACCTGCTTCTGGATTAGGCTGCAGAAGACACATCCCAGTCAAACTCATCACAGGTGAGGAAACCTCAAACGACAAAAGTTGGTCGTTAGGATAGTGAAAAGACGCTATCAGAAGCGCCATCTAACATTCTTTCACATCTCATTTATTGCATGTGCATCATGATGACATCAATCATCGAGTCGAGCGACTGATCGTTTCCCCTCCCCTTGCGTGCTTATTTAAACCCAAATTCTTCCCCATTTTCTTCCTACTCTTTTCAAAGAACCCTAAGATTCTGTAATTTTCGGTAAGCCCCTTGTCCGACGATCATCACTTTTTTTCCCTTCACCAAGCCTTCTAATCACCAGCATTTCCTTTCTACACCAATGGCCCACTAAAAAGTCACCTCTTCCACCAAGCTGCCATCTCCTCTTCTTCCTATGAGGTGGTCACACCATTGGCAAGCCTCTAACCCATAGCCTTCCAAATCGCCCTCACATCGATATACGCTCCGCCACCAAATGTGGTGGCTCCTCCACCATTTAGCCTTAAGCTCATCAGGAACACCTCCCCAATCTGACCTAAACCCACACAATCATGGACTTCTAACGCCAAACAAGCAAGGCAAAGGGACAAAGGAGAGGTATATAGAGAGATTCTAAAAAATTTGAAGTCGCTCAAGTCACTCAAAGATGAAGGCATTGTCAACCAACCCAGCAAAGTGGGGGTTGGATCTGAAGTCTCACTGCATGGTTCTAAGCATAGCATGCGGTAAGTGGCCCTAAGGCACTAGCATCCAATGTGCCAAGCCCTATAAGTGTCAAGGAATGGCCCCTCAGAAAGATGTTCACCGCATTCGAGCAAAAGAAGGCAAAGAAACAAGGTGACTAGAATGTAGAAGCTCAATGCGTTGATCTTCTGGATGAAGAGGAAGATCCCTTTCAGCGAAAGAAAGCGAATGAGGGCCGAAGGAGAAGTGAAGAAGAAATAATAGTCCTGCCTGCATCCTCTGCTAAACGGTTGGCTAAAAAATTGGCCACTAAGGCCAAGATGGTTAAGGAGGGCTTCCATGAGCTGAGAAAGGAAGTAAAAATCATCATCACCATGATGGAGCTTCATCATGAACTACACGATGACGATATTGAACAAGTTAGGGCCTCATCGCAAGCAAGGCTGAACGAGTCAATGGATAGTGTGGAGCGTGCCGCACTAGAGTTTTAAAAAGAATGGAGAGAAGAAAGCAATGAGGAAAAGAGAGTCCGCAAGGAGAAGGCTCAATGCATCAAGCATAATTAGAAGAAAATTGAAGAAGAAGAGAGGATCTTGAAGGAGGAGGAACAAAAGAAAAAAGTAGCAGGCAAGAAGTAGCAGCCAGAGAAGAAAGTGGCAAAAGCCATGAAGAAGGAAGCGACGCCAAGAAAAGTGGCGTCGAAAAGGGAGGAAAGGGCAAAGCGCACATGGTCGAGGAAGAGAGAATTCATAAGAATAATTATATCATGAGATCACACATGCACAAAGTCTCTCTATCTACGAAAGTTATAAAAATCGTGCTTTTTGGGTGTAGAAAATCTACTTATGCGATCATAAGGAATTCTCAACGCCAACATTGGAATCGCATAGTTGAATAAGTTGGTAGCCTTATGCTATAAAGAATGACATGATGCATGGGCGATAAAAGTCAAATCATAGACCAAGTTAGTAGCTGACAAAAAAGCTTCATGACAGAGCCAATGAACTTTCGACGTGGAGCAAGCAACGCGTCAGGATATGGAACTTAATGCAACTTATCAGCATAATCATTAGTAAGAGAAGAAAAGTTGCTCCTTGACATCGATAAATACGCAACGAGATTTCCATGCAACAACAAAACCAAGACATTAGAGAAAAACTCTGCTCAAATTCTTACTTCAAAAACATTTTCCCTTCAAGCCCTTGAGAAATCTTAAGTGAAGGTTTAGGATTCCTCTCTGAAAGTAAAAAGGGAACCTCACCTTCAACGCACTCTTTGTGAAGTAGTCGTCTACAGAGCCGAAGGGAGTAAGGAATTGCATACCACAACTTGACTTTCTATCTATATCTCTTTTCTTCTATAGTTGTTATTTGTATTGTGTAAACGTTGAAAGATTTCTTTTTCCAAATATGAATACATTTACAGTTTATCTCTTATCTATCCCCTCAAATTTTACCATGAGCAACTAATTTCTTTACTGGTTGAGAAAATTGTAGCTAACATGAACTAAATAAGGCTTAATCATGCATTCAACTTGTTTTATATATGCTTTATAAACTATTTGAATAAGTCAAAAGATTATTCTAAGTAGATAAAATTTAGGTTTGAAAAGATCAAGGATTTACACCTCATAAAACAAGAATAGAGCATCTTTAGAAATAAAAGAACATCTTTTGCATCAAATACTCATCGCATGCATCCTAGAGATAGGATATGGTGGCTAAATACACTAAGAATTGTAGGTTGTAATTTTTAAGTAGTTTGCTTGAATGCATGATTTATACTTCTACTTAGGAATGTTAGTGAATATTTTTCTCAACCCTACATTCATTCAAATCTTGTACTTCTTGCATAGACTATTTCACTCTCAAGTGTGATTTCCATCGGATTCATCATTCTTTATTTTAGCAATAGAATAGGATCAAAATGATCGCATATGTAGTAAAAAAATCGTGTCAAGATCGAAACAATATTTATCATCGCATATATAGAACGCAATCCCTAAGTTCGACCCTGGAGTCACCAGGACTCTAGTTAGACTTATACATGGGTTTAACTAGGTGAAGCAATGCGTTAATAAGACATCACATAGCACTTACTCCACTGCATATTTAAAACGTATCAAGGCCGATTCTTTAGCTCATTAACAATCTGCCCGACTTGCATCTCCAAATTTCTTATTGATGGCACTTAACTTTTCAACAAGGCATTGTTCTGGGCTATATACTCTTTTAACAGGTTTTCAAGCTGAGATGATGAGCTTGACATGTTGCCCCCTCTGTTAGAGGATTGATGCTGAGGTTGCTGCTACATGGGCTAGAATCTAGGTGGCGGCCCTTGCCTATGTTGCTGATGCGTTCCAGGATGATGTTGATCCTACTAGTGACCTCTCCAAGAAAAGTTAGGATGGTTTTTCCATCCAGAGTTATAACTGTTTAAAAATGGGTTATTCTTTATGTAACAAACTAACTGCGGATTCTGTGGGCAATCATATAAGTGTGTGGCTCTCCACAACCCACATAGCTTACCATAGGTTGTGTGAATGCATCTAGCTGTTGCACACTCTGTGTTTGTGCTGCATTTTTCATCATTAGATTTTTTAGCATGATTGTCATCGCAACAACTTGTGCTGAAAGAGTGGCCACTGCATTGTCATCAATCACATTTTGTGATCGCCTTCTACTGTCTATTCTGGGGTCGTAGGCATCATCAATCCATTCCATGTTATTCTTGCCAATTCGATCTAAAAAAATTTTGGCCTCGTTATACGATTTATCCATAATGCCACCTACAACAACTGTATTTGCTGCCATTAAGGAAGGTCTATTTAATCCTCCATAGAAAGTTTTCTATTTATACAGTTAGAGGTAGTCCATGATTAGGACGACTATTTATCAACCCTTTAAATCCCTCTCATGTGGCGCTAAGTGTTCCAAACTCTCCTTATTCGAAATTCATAATCTCCTAATGCCTCCCTACGTTGACTGTGGGAGGAAAGTATTTCTACGTGAATTTCTCCACTAACTTATCCCATTTTTTTATTTCTCCCGGCTTTAAAGAGCTTGCCCATTGCTTGGCATCATAACAGAATGAATAAGGAAACAACGATTGATTGCTTCAAGCGTAATTCTAGGAATCACAAATGAATTGCAGGTTTCTAAGAAGTGTTTCATGTAAGCATGAAGATCCTCGCCACAGATACCTCCAAACTATCCTGTTTTCTACAGCATTTGGAGCATTACTAATTTCATTTTGAACCTTATCCTGTCAAGCGTGAGGTAGATGATCCCAAGTGAGAAATCATATAACACTGGTGATGCATACTCACACATTGGATGTGTGCTATTGTTCGCCATTAGGATCAAATTTAGTGCAGCATTAGCTAGCTGTTGAGCCAAGTTTTGATTAATTTGGTTGCTTGCCATTTGTTGTTGTTGTTGTTGTTGTTGCCTTAACCTTCGATGTTGATTCAATATGTTTCTTTGTCTCAAGGTTCTTTCAATTTCAAGGTCGTATATGAGTTCAACAGTGCTCTCTCTGCTAGTAAAACGTTCACAAGTTCAGGCTCAACTTGTAATACTCATTTGATTGAAAGTTTCTGCAAAAAGATACAAAGGCTAAATTTCGGTTAGCTATGTTGCTAGAATCCTCGAAAATGGCACCAAAAACTTGTTCACCCATAATTTTGATTCTAAATGTGCTTATGATGATGAATGTAAATGGAGATGAATGATTATGATGAGTGAAAATGGATGAAGGACTGATCTATCTCCTGGAATGAAGATAAGATGATACGTTGGTGATAGATATGTATACACCTTGTTAATGTGTACAAGTTCTCTGAAGTTAGACCCAAGTATAAATCTAACCCAAGTTTTCTGGTAAGTCTAACGTCAAATATAGGGACTTTAGAATGTACTAACGCAGGGTTTGTTTTCGGATCTAATGCAGAGGTTTCCTAATTAACTGAGAGACATTGGTTATTTACACTAATCTAATGGCACGCATGCAAGATGAAATAGAAGTTCAGAGGGAGAAAGTTTTAAGTGTGAATGGTATGCATTGATTTCCTAATAGGAATAGCAAGCCTATATGAGCACAATGAAGATGGAATGAAGATGGTGCAGATGTTTGTTTACAATCTAAGCGTACGTATTATGCATTGGGAATTTTATTCTTTAGTTCATGCTAAGTTCAACATCTCTTGATGTGAATTCCACACATAATCCTATCTCTAGGGTACATTCGTTAGTTACAAAGAACAAATAAAAGACATGAGCAATTCTATCTCTAAAATTATTTCACACCCTGACTTGATGCGTTCAACAGTTAAACTATTCTCTTGATGACTTAACTACTTTATCATTTCAATTAACTGATCAGGAAGACTTAAGCAATAGATTTCATGCTCTTATCAAGCTAGAAAGTTCACAAACATAAACAACTTTGACAGTAAATAGATGGAGAAATGATGAATGGTCGAAAATAAGATTGAATTTAAGATAATAAGTGTTGATACAAATAATCTTAGTTCAACAAGATAGAATGGTGAATGGAAATGTAAGATTAAAAAAAAACGTTAAGCCACAAACTTCAATCTCTTGTCCTCTTTGGCTTGTTTTTAATGCTTGTTATGACCAAAGTGGTGGAAGAGTTGAGGAAGATATCTCTCTCGAGCTTCTCTCCGGTAGCACCTCTTTATCAATGGTGGAATCGTAGTCATCCCTCCTACTTCTTGCTTGCAGACGACAGAGAGCTTCTAACTGTCTAACCTCTAAATTGTCTCTCCCTTGATTCTGTAGGTGTCTTCCCCTTTTATAAGCAATCTCTCAGCAATTTGTGATTTGATTGCATTAATTTCCATACCCTAGGACAACCACCTACCACTTCTGATTTTCTTAGATGCCGCCAGTTAGATGCCCATGCTTGCATGTGGTAACTTGACATGAAATTCACGAGCTAAATGTACCCTTCATGCGTCGAACAGTCTTGGATGCATACCCCTTGCATTGGCCTTATCTGCAACACTTAGTAAATTTCTCTGATTTATGCGTTAAAGTGCGTTAGTGAAGCAGCTTTTTACTTAAAAGGATACTTTTGTATGATATTAGTACATATATAGAATTTCATGTGTTTTCCTTTATAATAAGTGCATTTACATCAGTAAAGATCCTAATTATTCCAACTTTTGGAGAACAATAACTTGTATTTCTACAAGTTATCACCCTCTCAAAGGCCAAAAGGGGGTCTAGTTATAGTTGGACTATGACTAATTGTTCGTTAGAGGGATCACTGGTACTTAAGAAGTTAGATATAACTACAGAGGTAAAATGGTAATTTTGATCCAAGTGAAATTATGAGCAATTTGTGAAAGGTCGACTTATTATTGATTGGTTATATCCAATGGACATAGAAATATATCTACAGTGCGAAGAGTATAGTTGTTGATCTTTAGTGGAGTGACCGACTGTTAATGAATGTTGATTAATTTACATAAAAAGTTTAATTAATTAATCTTGTATTATTGGAGCTTCTAATTTGTAGGTCCATAAAGTTCCCTTACTAGCTCAATAAGGGTTTAATGAGAATCAATTAATTTTGAATTAATTTGATTTGTTCAAATAAATTAAAGGAAATTAATTGTATGAGATACAATTAAATTAATTTATAAATAGATTATAATATAAAGTTTAATGAGCGAGATAAATATTTGAATATGATTCAAATATTAATTATACGAATGTGATTCATATAAAACCTATAGGTTAAAATTAATGAAAATATAATTCATATTAAAACTATAGGTTATATGAGAATATAAACTATGAATTACATCATATATGATATAATATAAACTATAGGTTACATATTATATGTGATATAATATATAGTTTTATTTAATTATATTAATGAAATATAATTAAATTTTAAAATAACTCCCCTGAGAGTTATTTCACGTAATGAAAGGAGTTATTTGATAATTCCCCTCATCTCTCATATATAGGAAAAATATAGGGGTAAAAGTTCAGTACGTGAAATTCTTAGGAATACTCTCTACATAATTGATCTTCTTCTATAAAGAAATTCTCTCTTAAATTCTCCCTATCTCCCTCACTAAAAATTGAAAAGGAAAGCCCACACCTTGAGAGTTGTGAGGAAGTCTCTTGTAGTGGTGTTCACCATTGAAGAATTCGTGACCTTCAAGGAGAGGAATACGTGAAGACTATGTTTCTTCAAGAGTAAGTGTTTCTCATTCCTTTTCCTCTCTGTGAATTAAGAAAGCATGCTTAGTTTACTGTTTGTCCTCTATACTATTCTTCTCAATATTTTAAATAGTTCCAAAAATAAATTCACTGACACAAGCGATCAAACACTTCTGCTGTGGGAATTTGATTCCTTCAATTGGTATTAGAGCCGAATCGTGTCTTTGAATTTCTTTTTGGAAATTAAAATCAGAGAAATGGGGATTCTTGTGCTGCATTGTGGATGTAGTTTACAAGTTGATGTTTTAAAAAATTGGCACTTAGTTTTATTGCTTAAAATCATTTAAAGTTGTAAGTGTCCGTTGTTTTGGACGTTTTCATGCTATCGAGTCTTAGTCCGTGTCGTTTGTGGTGAAGAATTTGTCATGAAGGAGGCATGAATTCGGAGCATTTCTGGTGAAAGATGAAGAAAAGCAGCATTTGTTGGCCTAGAGTGTTGTGGCACTCTTGCTTCAATGCAGCGGCGCTCGGAGATTTTTGCTTAAAGCGTCACGACGCTCATCACAGAGTGCAACAATGCTGCATGAAAATCCACCAAGCGGCGAAGTGCTCTTATCACAGCGGGGCTACACTCTGGAAGCAAAGACCAAAGCGCAACGGCGCTCTCCCATAGCACCGCTACTCTCCGAGACGTACGTGCGCATGCCTGATGGTTTTCTGATCGTGGGTTCAAGGCAGATATGGGTAGCCGCAGTTATTTACCTGTATTTTTTATATTTTATGTAATTTAATTCTTTTTTAATTAATTAAATTAATATAAGTGTTATATTAATTTAGTTCATTCTTAGGAGTGCCAATTTTTTGTCCAGTTTTGCTGTTTAATTAATTTTACATGTGATGTATCATTACTTTTATTATATAGCATGATGGATGCCATATAGTTTAAAATCTCACCATAGGATAAATATTTTATATCATGCATCATATTTAATATAATTGTTATATTATATAGTTGCATGATATATCCTAAGCATGCTCATGCATCATATTGAATACAAATGTTATATTATATGATTGCATGCATAATTAACATGTTCATGCATCATACTATAGTATAAAAGTTATATTATATGGTTGAATGATGGATGTGTTTTATTTTCATTAGTTTATAATATTAGTTTTATATTATGTAATGAAAATGAAATTACATTGAGCATGACATTACTTAGTAAATAAAAAATTTTATATTTAATTAATATCATTAGATGCATGGTTATAGGTTTTAATTATTTCATTAATTTATAAGTGTTATAAGTTTGATGATCATAAATTAAAATCTATACTCAAGAGTTGCATGCAAATATAGGTTTCAATTAATTTTAAATGGTTTAAAATTAATTCAACTATATCTATGTTAAAATATTTCTATATGATTAGAGATAGGTTAATCTTTTATTTTCTTTTCAATAGAATTAAATTAGAAATAATAAAAGATTAAATTTATAAAATAATTGTCTATAAGGGACCTTTACTTAAGGAAGGTTCTGTCTAAAACTGTGGTATTTAAGCTGACAAAAAAGGAACATCCCTACCTGGAAACCGATCTAGAAGGTCAATTAGACAAGTATTTTATAAGCATGCAATAAATGAATTGGTCTATTAAAGTGTCTAATGAACAAAATCATATATTGTTAAACTATCCAATATAAGAGTTATATTGGGCAAATTTAACAATACACTTGATAAATTGTTAGTCGAATTTACCTAAGTAACGAACCTAGGTTTAAAACACTTAGTGGGAGGAAAATGATCATGTATATGATATGTCAATTTTCTTTCACATTCTCCCTAAAATTTCACACCATGAGATCTATGCTCGGCCTCGTTGCTCCATTTACTTGTGTCCCCCTAAGGAAGGTGTTTGTATATGTCAATATCAAGGTGAATGAAGAAAATATTTATAGTAAGTGAGAGAGGGACGTGTGTCAACACATCCCACAGTCTCTTTCATTAGTTTGCAATAAATTTTTATGCTCGGCCTCATGGCACCATTTGATTATGTTCCCCTATGGAAGGTATTTGCATGAAATTTTACTCAAATTTTAGTAATGGATAGGATTGCTATGCCCCAATCCATTTTCCCAAAGGTTGGCTCATTCAAGCAGAACTCTAGAGTCTAAAATAAAGGGTTACACTTACAATAAATTATTAAGCAAGTTAACGATTTCTTGACTGAACAAAATTGATCATTATAGGAATAAGAGTTATTCTAGTGTAATGATTGGTTGAGAATGTCTCAATTCAGTGAAAAGATAACTGTCCACCCTATGGTGGCTTTTATCCTAACTTATTGAAGCATCATTGTAAAATTAGATGTCCCATAAGGTACATTAAAATTTTGCTAAATTTGATTGGTTTTTAATGGGTAATACATACTTAATATAAATAATTTATATGGTTTCGGCAAACTTCATTATGGCTAGAGCTACAATCGACCATTTAAGTGTTGATAAGTTAACTAGTGATAACTACACGAGTTGGAAGAACACAATCAATATTGTGCTAATCATTGATGACCTAAGGTATGTCCTGCTTGAGGAGTGTCTTCAGGCACCAACTCAAAATGCAGCTCGAAATGTTCGTGATGCATACGAAAGATGGGTAAAGGAAAATGAGAAAGCCCAGATGTACATTCTTACCAGCCACTCTGAAGTTTTCGCAAAGAAGCATGAATCCATAGTCACTGCACGCGAGATTATGGATTCACTATGAGAGATATTTGGACAATCGTCCTTATAACACTAACATGACGCTCTAAAGTCCATCTTCGATGCCCGTATGAAAGAGGTGACATCTGTTAGAGAATATTTTCTCAATATAATGATCCATTTTGATATGGCTGAAATGAATGGGACCATCATCGATGTGGCCAGTTATATTAGCTTTATTTTGGAGACTCTGCCAGAGAGTTTCCTTCAATTTCGTAGTAATGCTATTATGAACAAGGATAGATTACAACCTGACCACTCTCCTCGATGAACTATAGACTTACCAATTCTTTATGAAAGTCAAAGAACAGAAGGGGGAGGCAAATGTCGCCACTTCCTTCAAGAAATTCTACAGAGGTTCGACCTCTAGAACAAAGTTTGTACCTTCTTCATCTGGCATTAAAAAGAAGAATAAGAGAGGTAAGGAAAATAAAGCTAACCCTGTTGTGACCTAGAGGGGCGGGAAGGCCAAGGTTGCCAAAGGAAAATGTTTCCATTACAACCAAAAAGGACATTAGAAATGGAACTATCCCAAGTATTTTGTGAAGAAAAAGAAGACCAAATAAGGTAAATATGATTTACTAGTTTTGAAAACCTATTTAGTGGAGAATGATGATTCTGCCTGGATAACTGATTCAAGGGCCACTAATCATTTTTTTCTTCTTTTCAGAAAATTAGTTCCTGGTTTAGAAACTTGGGACTGGTGAGATGACTATGTGGTTTGGAACTGGGCCAGTCGTCTCAGCAATGGTACTAGCAGACCTTAGATTACTTATTCAGAAATCATTTTTATTGTTGAACAATGTTTATGTAGTTCCTAGTCTAAAGAGGAACTTGATTTCTGTAAAATGTTTGCTTGAACAACGTTATTCTATTACCTTTAATGTAGATAAAGTGTATATTTACAAGAATGGTGTTCAAATTTATTTTGCAAACTTAAAAAGTAATTTATATGTGCTAAGGCCGTTAGCATCAAAAGCGCTATTAAATACTGAAATATTCAGAACTGCAACAACTTAGCATAAAAGGCAAAAAGTTTCTCCTGAAGAAAATGCCCAACCTTGGCACCTAAGATTATGTCACATAAATCTCAATAGGATTGAAAAGTTGGTTAAGAGTGGACTTCTAAGCGGGTTAGAAGAAGACTTTTTACCAGTATGTAAGTCATGCCTTGAAGGCAAAATGACAAAAAGACCTTTTTTTGGAAAGGGTCATAAAGCAAAATAACTCTTGGAACTTGTACATTCAAACCTCTATGGTCCTATGAATGTTAAGGCAAGAGGAGGGTTTGAATATTTCATCTATTTTATAGATGATTATTCAAGATATGGGCATATTTATCTAATGCAACATAAGTCTGAAGCTCTTGAAAAGTTCAAAAAGTATAAGGCTAAAGTTGAGAATTCATTAGGTAAAACCATTAAAACACTTCGATCAGGTCAAGGTGAAGAGTATATGGATTTAAGATTCCTATATGATAGAACATGGAATCACATCTCAACTTTCGGCACTTGGTACACCTCAACGAAATGGTGTATCAGAAATAAGAAATAGAACCTTGTTGAACATGGTTCGATCTATGATGAGTTATGCTCATTTACCTAATTTTTTGGGGGTTATACAGTAATGACTGCAGTTTATATTTTAAACTGTGTAACGTCCAAAACTTTTTCTAAAACACCTATGGAATTATGGAATGATCATAAAGGTAGTTTACACCACTTCATAATTTAGGATTACCCAGCAAATGTGCTTGAGGAAAATCCTAAGAAATTAGAACCTTGTTCAAAATTGTGCCCATTTGTAGGCTATCCTAAGGGAATGAAGAGTGGTTACTTTTATGATCCTAAAGAGAATAAAGTATTTATGTCGAAAATGCTACTTTTTTGGAAGAGGACCACATCAAAGAGCATAAACCCTGCACTAAGATTGTGTTGAATGAACTTTTCAATGAAACTATTGACACTTCAACAAGAGTTGTTGAAGAGGCTAGTACATCAACAAGATTTGTTGATGTCGGTTCATCTAGTTAGGCACATCCACCTCAACAGTTGAAGGAGCCTCGACTTAGTGGGAGGGTTCCAAACCCACCTGCTCGTTAAATGAGTTTAACAGAAATCCTGACCGTCATATCAAATGGAAAAGTTGAGGATCCATTGTCCTATAAACAGAAAATGGATAATATGGACAAAGATGAATGGGTTAAGGCTATGAATCTCGAACTAGAGTTGATGTACTTCAATTCAATCTAGGATCTTGTAGATCAACCTGATGGGGTAAAACCTATAGGTTGCAAATAGATCTACAAGAGAAAAAGAGGTGTAAATAGAAAGGTACAGACCTTTAAAGCTAGATTGGTGGCAAAAGTTATACCCAAGTTGAGGGAGTGGACTATAAGAAAACATGCTCACCTATTTTCATGCTTAATTCCATTTGGATTCTCCTATCTAATACCACATATTATGACTATGAGATAGGAAAATGGACGTGAAGATTACCTTTCTAAATGATAATCTTGAGGATACTATCTATATGTAGCAACCAGATGGGTTCATTAAATAAGGTCCAGAGTAAATGGTTTGCAAGCTTAGTCGATCCATTTATGGATTGAAACAGGAATCTCGATCTTGAAATCTAAGATTTGATATTGCGATTAAATCTTATGGATTTAACCAAAATGTTGATGAGCTTGTGTCTACAAGAAAATATAAACAATTCATTAGCTTTCTTAGTGTTATATGTAGACAGTACCCTACTCATTATAAATGATGTAGGTCTACTGACAGATGTTAAACAGTGGTTAGCAGCTTGATTCCAAATGAATGATTTGGTAGAGGTGTAGTTTGTTATAGGGATCCATATCATCAGAGATCAAAAGAACAAAATGCTAGTCTTGTTTTAGGCATTATACATTGACAAAATTCTTGTCAAATATTCGATGCACAATTGCAAGAGGCGTTTATTACCTTTCAGGCATGGAATTGTATTGTCTAAGGAATAGTATCCTAAGACCCCTCAAGAAGTTGAGGAAATGAGACGGATCCCCTATGCATCGATTGTTTGCAATCTAGTGTATACAATGTTATGTACTAGACCTGACATTTACTACGCAAAGAAGATTGTCAGTAGATATCATTCAAGTATCTTCGGAGGACGAGGGACTATATACTTATGTATGGAACTGAGGATTTGATTCTTATAGTATCATTGACTCTAATTTTTAGACTAATAAGGATTATAGGAAAACCACATCAAGATCAGTGTTCACTCTAAATTGAGGAGCAATAGTCTAAAGAAGCACAAAGAAAGGCTACATTGTAAACTCTACCATGGAAGCATGGTATGTAATGGCTCGTGAAGTTGTAAATGAAAGAACTCTTAACAAAGAGACCCATGAGCGGAAGCAAGATCGTTCTAAACCCCATTGTGGCAAAACATACACATTTACAATCAAACAGTAATAGTTATGCAAAACTTTAAATTACAGCATGCTTTCAACAGAGAAATACTAAGGTCAAGAGAACTTACCCTTGAAGAACTATTCTTCTCGTTTCCTCAAACTTACTGCATCATCGTTCACCAAACACAAACATCAAGCCTCAGTAATCTCCTCAAACAAGAACCAATTTTCACTCGTCCTTTGAACACTAAGAAGACACCAACATAAGCTACCTTGGTATTATCGGTGTAAGAATCCAAGAGTTGTGGGTTTTGTAGGATTTGGTAAAGGGTAAAAGGAATTTTAAGATCGTGTAGACGATCGAGAAAGCGGGAGATGGGTTTATTATATCGTATAGACAGTGTACTCGATCGTTTAAAGGATAAGTGACTATCGTATAGCTCGCTCGTTGCACGATCGTGTATGCTTTCAAGCTATCGTATAGCTAATGCTTTTGATCGTCTAGTTCTCAAAATCTTAATGATCGCATAGTGTAAAAATGAAAACGATTTTCATTTTAACCATCAGTTACCATAACTGATCACAACTTCCCACTAAGTTGGTTATGGAAGAGAAAACCGTAACCAATTATCTTATAATTGATTTAATTACAAATATAATCAATATATTCATAACCTATAGTTTTAATATCACATCTCATACAATATATAAACCATAGTTTTTTTTCTCCCTTATAGTATTTAATAATAATTCCTCTAATTAATGTATCTAATACATTAAGTCAATTATATCTCATATAATTGATGTCATTTAATTATATCATATATAATCAAATTTTCTCTTGTTAATTTGAACACTTCAGACTAACCCAAAAACTCATTCTCAACATGAATCCATTGAGCTACCAAGGGGACCTTATGGACTTATAGCTTGAAGCTCCAACAGTACGTGAATAACTGACTAAACTCTTTAATCACGATATCTACCATCCGTTAACTGCCGAGTATGCCACTAAAGACTAACAACTACACTCTTCACGCTACATATATATTCTTGTGTCCATTGGATATAACCAATCAATAGTACGATGACCATTCACAAATAGCTCGTAAGTACAGTCGGGCCAATTTACCATTTTGCCTCTGAGATTACATCTAACTCCTTAAGTACCACTGATTCCTCTAATGAACAATACATCATAGTCCTACTATGAGTAAATTTTTCTCAGGCCAAGAGAAGATGTGGCACCACATTATTCAAGTCCCGAAATCAGCCCTTAAGGGAACAATTTATCTACTTCACCCTAAATTGGGGAAGAAGTGAATTCCATCTTGTGTAGCAAAGTTCCCAGCTTCCCAATCAGACGAATCCCTAAAGTGGTAGGTTTGAGTCAGCGATCTGGCCACTCGCACCATACAAATCAAAGGACTGCCCTCATAGGTAGGAGTTCCCAACTCACTCAGGATTAAGGTCATGTTACCTATGGTCATCCTAGTGAAATGAAAGTCTCTATCATGAACGGCGTTATATAACAAGACTAAATATTTTGTGGTCCGGTCTTATACAAACTCTTTTGTATAGAGCATCCCCACTCGAATGTCTAATACATGAATGGTCATGATCAGACCATTTGTAGTACATTACAACACTTGTAACATCTACAAAATGGGCCACACTCGCAATGTCAACAGGATAAGGTTTCCCTCCTTTATCCATCTACTACAGACCATTTAGGTTATCACTTAAAGCACGATCCACTTGTATGTCATCACATACATGCTTAAGTTATAACGATAACCAGGGATCTTAGTATATTGCTTTGTGGTTAATGTAACCAAATATCTCATATAATAAAGACTGTAGTGAAGAAAATATCTCATATTATTACATCACAAAATATTTGTTCATATACATGTTTACAAACTATTGAACCCATCGAGATTTAAGGCGTCAACCCCAATAGTAAAGGAAGTTGTATGGCTCAAGAAGTTTTTTTACAGATCTGAAAGTTGTTCTTGACATGTCAAAGCCCATCACCCTTTATTGTGATAATAGTGATGTTGTCGAAAAATTCAGGGAGCCTAGAAACCACAAGAGAAATAAGCACATTGAGCGCAAATATCATCTCATCCGAGAGATTGTGCATTGATGGGACATGATTGTCATGAAGATCACTTCAGAGTATAATGTTGTTGATCTATTTTCAAAGGCTCTCACGGCTAAAATGTTTAAGAGTCACCTAGAGAATCTAGGTCTATGAGACATGCATCATCTAGTCTAGGCCAAGTAGGAGATGTTACTAGGTGCGTAATGTATGCCTTAGTTTATTGTTTTGTGTAATGTACTCTGTTTATACTTTATATTTGTACATCTCACTAGCTTTAGGACAATTGGGTTGGGGTTGATACTCTAAATCTCATAGTTTCATAGTATGTAAATCATTTATACAAACGAATTATTTATTTTATAAAATAAAGTGTTATTTTATTTGAATTTAGTTTGCATTAACCCAAAACCAATAAACTAAAATCCCAGGTTATTTAATGTAGCTCAAACATGTATGTGGTGACAT
Source organism: Benincasa hispida (assembly GCF_009727055.1). NCBI lineage: Eukaryota > Viridiplantae > Streptophyta > Magnoliopsida > Cucurbitales > Cucurbitaceae > Benincasa > Benincasa hispida. Next base: position 45,353,315 of record NC_052359.1, read on the forward strand.
ATAAGTGGATCATGTTTGAGTAATAACCTAAAAGATCTGTAGTAGATGGATAAGATTGGGTACCTTATCTTGGTGACACTGTGGATACGGCCCACTTGGTAATTATTACAATTGTTATGAAGTGTTACTAATGATATGATCCTGATCATTCATTTGGAGACATGTGAGTTGGGGTATCCGATACAAAAATTTGTATAAGACCCGACCACGAAATGATTAGTCTCTCTTTATAACACTATTACTTGAAGAGATTTACATTTCACTAGAATGGTTGTAGATAAATTGACCTTAATCCTGAGTGAGTTGTGAACTCCTGCATATGAGGATGGTTATTCGGTCTGTATAAGTGAGAGTGGCCAGTTTCGCCGACTCAATATGCCTACCATTTTGAAGATTCGTCCAAGTAGAGAACTGAAAACACAGCTACATAAGATAGAATTCGCTCCTTCTTGGTCATAAGGTAAATAGATAAATTACTCCCTAAAGAGCTGTTTCCAGGTCTTGAACAATGAGGTGTCTCACCCTCTCATTGGCCAAAGAGGGATCTAGTTATAGTTGGACTATGAATAATTATTCACTAGAGGGATTAGTGGTACTTAAGAAGTTAGATATAGCTATAGGGGTAAAATGGTATTTTGACCCAACTGTAGTTATGAGCAATTTGTGAAGGGTCGACTTACTATTGATTGGTTATATCCAATGGACCCAGAAATATATCTACAGTGTGAAGAGTGCAACTATTTGTTTTTGGTGGAGTAAGCGGCAGTTAATGAATGTTGATCAATTTACTTAAAGAGTTTAATTAATTAATCTCGTATCATTGCAATTTTCAATCTGTAGGCCCATAAGGTCCTCTTACTAGCTCAATAAGGGTTTAATGAGAATCAATTAATTTTGGATAATTTGAATTGTTTAAATTAATTAAAGGAGATTAATTGTATGAGATACAATTAATATAATTTATAAATACATTATAATATTAAGTTTAATGAGAGAGATAAATATTTTAATATGATTCAAATATTAATTATGTGAATGTGATTCATGTAAAAATTATAGGTTAAAATTAATAAAAATATATTTCATATTAAAATTATAGGTTATATGAGAGAATATAAACTATAGGTTATATTATATATGATATAATATAGACTATAGGTTAAATATTATATGTGATATAATATATAGTTTTACTTAATTATATTAATGGAATATAATTAAATTGTAAAATAACATGATGAAGAGAGTTATTTGATAACTCCCTTCATCTCTTATATACAGGAAAAATAGAGGGGTTGGAAAAAAGTTCAGTACAGGAAATTTTTTAGAGTACTCTCTACACAATTGATTTTCTTCCTCTGTAAAGAAATTTTCTCTTAAATTCTCCTATCTCCCTCACCAAAAATTAAGAAGGCAAGCCCACACCTTTTCTTTGATTCTGACCTTGAAAGTAGTGTGAAAGTCTCTTGTAGTGGTGTCATCATTAGAGGATTTACTGTGTTCATTCTTGTTGTGTTCGTGAGAAGCGGTGAAGAATTTGTGACCTTCAAGGAGAGGAATATGTGAAGACTATGTTTCTTCAAGAGTAAGTATATCTCTTTCCTTTTCCTCTCTGTGAATTAAGAAAATATGCTTAGTTTACTGTTTGTCCTCTCTACTATTCTTCTCTGTATTTTAAATAGTTCCAAAAACGAATTCACTGACACAAACGATCAATCGCTTCCGCTGCGAGAATTCGATTCCTTCACTGAGAACCTAGAACAAATTTTCTCTGTTGGTCAAAGCTCAAGAAATGTTCGTGATATTGGTTGTTACAGCTCCAAGCAGTATTATGGTCGAGGAGGAACTAATAAAGGAAAGCACAAAATCATTTTTGTAAAAGAACAAGAACCATGGAAGAATATTCAGGTAATCAGCGCAACTCACAAGCCATATCACAAGAATGATCAGCAAGTTAGAACACCATGGATTTTCCATTGCTATGGTAAGAATGGTCCTATTATTCCCTATTGCTATAGACTGGTTGGCCAAAATAGAACTTCGAGTCAAGAGTTCATGCTTATGGCTTGGGTATGAACAGTGGTTTTGTAGATCCAAACAAGTCTGGAGAGTGAAAAGCAACACAAACCAGTGCAATGTGGTATTGATTTCCCTTAGATCCTTTACCAAGGGGATTGGTTCTTTGACAGTGGATGCTCTAGACATATGACTAGAGAAAAAGGATATATCTTTGATCTTCAAGCCCTTGATTTTACTCTATTCATTTACTTTAATATGCCAATTTTATAGGTAAAATAGTTCTGGGAGGATTTTGGAGTCATTACAAGAAATTTTGATTAAAAAGGAGCAAAAAGGACCAAGAAATCAACATAATTGAAGAAAGTCAAAATGTTCACTAAAATGCCACTGGAAGCAGTGTCGCGACCCTCCGACCAGTGTTAAGCAACGATGAAAGGCAGTAGCATGCTTAATTCGACCATACAGGGTAGCGTCACAATGCTACCTAATAGTGTCGTGACGCTACAGACATTGATAGAAAAAAAAATGTGTGCACGCCTTCACGCAAGAGAGTGTTGAGCCCAGTGTCACTCTAGGGTCACAACGCTGCGACCTGCAGCCATTAGAACTCAATTTTTCCAAAATTCTTCATAGGAGGGAGACCATTTTTTTTTTACAAAAGAAAGACCGATTTTCACGATTCTGAAGAGAAATTTTTGTAATTCCTTCATTCTTGAATCATTTTCGTGTTTGATTCAATGGATTTCTTCAAGAATCTAGCACTTCATGGTAGGTAATCTTCTTTCTTGGGGAAATTGTTAGGTTAGTAAATTCATGAGGTTTTTTCTTGTATTTCCATCTTGTGTAATTGTTTGTTCTTAAATGTTCTTGATTTTAATTCCAATAAAATCTTATATAAATGAGTTGACACCTCAAATTTGTTAGATTTTTTTATAAAAAAAAAATTACATAGCTCTATAGTGTAATTGTAATGAAGTTGCAAGAACTAGAAATCTTTCTTGAATTGAATCTATAGTATTTCAAGCATGTCATAGCCTAGAAAACCCTAGAATTAATGCAATTTAGGAATTTGATGTGGAATGTCTTTAGGAAGCATCTTAGAACTAAATTAGGGTTAATTGACGATTTTAGGTTAATTAACTAATTGGGATATTAGGGCATGTCTCTAATGGCTTATGGAACAACTAAATTGTATAAGTACAATTAAGTCAATGATTGAATTAGACTAACCAACATAATCCCCCAAGATCTTTTACATTGAAATCTTGGCAAGAATTCATTTATGCTCTCTACTATTAGTCTCTTACAAAATTCATATCAATTCTAGTCTTAGTTTTACTTTGTTTCTAAAAATTCAACAAACCCCCCTCCCACAAATTGGAATTCAAAAGTTAAGTTTGCTAGTTAAAAGAGGTTCCCTAAGGATCAACCTCATGTTTCCACTATTACTACGTGTTAGTATCAGTAGTTGTACATATTTTACAAATTTTATTTGTTTAGGCCTAAGCTTGAAGCTAACGACATCATTTTTGGGTCAAACAAATTGGCATCGTTGTCGGGGAGTCTTGCAATTTCCTTATTTGAATTTTGAACTCCTTTTAAAAAGAAAAAAGAAAAAAGAAATAGTAAACCCAAAAATAGTTAGTGTGATTAAATTTTCTTTTGTGTAGGACTCGCTCCTCTCGGAATGTACTTTGTGATTTGATTGTAGATATTGATTGCGAGGAGAGGCGACTTCAGAACAAAAGAACGAGAAGAGAAGAAGGAGAATTTGAAGAGCTAAGACAAGAAGAAGAAGAACCAACTCATCAAACACTATGGGAGAAGCAAGGGAGTAAACCTTGTGAAAGCTTACAGAACTGGATTACAACCAACAACCATTGTGCATAGTGTACCCAGAGACTATCGTTCCATTCGAACTTAAACTAGGACTTGTGCATCTCTTGCTTACATTTAGAGGACAACCCATCTGCAAGGGGTAACCCAAGAATAGCTTAATCTTAGGGCCTTCCCCTTCTCTTTGAAGGATGTGGCCAAAGATTGACTGTACTATTTGCCAGCGGGATCCATCACTACATGGAATGGTTTGAAAAGGAAGTTCTTAAAAAAAAATTCCCTATATCTAAGCCACATAATATTAGAAAAGAAATTTATAGCATTAAGCAAGTTGTAGGAGAGTCACTTTATGAATATTGGGAAATATATAAACAACTTTATGCTTCATTTCCTCATCATCAAATCTATAAACAATATCTTATCCAATATTTCTATTCAGGTTTGCTTCTATCGGAGAGGAGCAACATTGATGCTGCCATTGGAGGGGTCTAGTTGACAAGACACCCACCGAAGCTAGTCAACTTATATCCACCATAGCAAAAAATTCTCAGAATTTCGAATCAAGGACTCTCGACCACAACATTGCTCAATCCAAAGAAGTTAGTGAGCTTAGAACCCAAGTCTCTAATCTTGTGTCTCTTTTTACATAGGTTGCTCAAGGCGGCCTTTCTCAAGTTAAGACATGTGGAGCATGTGGAGTGGCCAGACATACTTCTAAAGCTTGCCCACAAGCTCAAGTGAATGCAATAGAAGGCTTCCAAAGGAAGTACGATCCACATAGGCAAAACTACAATCAAGGGTGGAGAGATCATTCTAACTACAAGTGGGGATCTCAAGGGAAATTTGAAAACCGGAACCAATCATCCTCATCATCTTCCTCGGGTATGTCTTTAGAGGATGTTGTAAAATCGCTAGCTGACCACTCTTTTAAATTTCAACAAGAACTTCATCAACTTCAAAAAGACAACATTCAATTGCAACAAGACACAAAATCTTTTCAATAAGAAACAAAACAAGGCTTTGCCAATTTGGGCACTCAATTAACCCAACTAGCAACCGTGGTAAGCAAGCTAGAAAACAAATCCTCTAGAAAGCTTCCCGCCCAACCGGAACACACGAATGTAAATGCCATAACTATTAAGAGTGAAAAGGAGATTCCCTCCTCTCAAGATGCAAACCCAGTTCAATCCCCTTTAAAGAAGTATGTTTTGCTCCATAAATTTGGCATTAAAAAATTGTGTCCTTCTACGCACAAATCTGGTTTTTCTACCAGTCTTACCAGTTTGCTTTATCATATTGGAACTGATGCAAAATTCAATTATGGTACTTTTATGATCAACCAGATCAAAAGGCACATTGGTTCTCATGCCACCAAGGTTCCTTTATGCTTTTCTCGCCTAATTTGTGGAATCCTCTTAGCTCAAAAGCCAGATATCCTGACTGACTTGGATGTTCCAAGTTTTGTGTCTTCTGCCATTTCTTTCAGCTACCACTTATATCAAGGCAAGCATGTGCCTGATCTGATTCACTTTGAGGTTCACGTTGCTAATAGTGGTCCTGTTAGAGAGTTTCGTCAAACTCCATGTGGTAAAAATACAATTAATGTGTTGGCTAATGAGTCTTTTGTGATTCTGATCAGAGGCCTAGCTCTTGTGCACAGGATGCTATTTGTCATCAATGATGCTTTTGTTGTTTTTTGTTTTTTTTTAAAAAAAAAAAAGTATGTCAAAAGGGGTAATATGGTGAAATTGGTTGTGGCTGTGTTTGTGTTTGTGTTTTTTCTTTTTTTTTTTTTTTTTTTTTTTTTTTTTTTTTTTTTTTTGCTGAAAGACTTGTCTCTGCTTTGTTCTTAACAATTGCTGGTGGTATTGTTATTTTTTGTTTATTCTACTTTGTGATGGATATTATTTGTCATTCTTAAAAAATATTGGCAAAAGGGAAGTTTGTTACACTTTGTGTGATGGCAATATTTGTTTAAGTCTAGTTGATGTCATTAAAATTGTCTCTACATTTGATCTTGCTAGTTTAAGGTTGTCATATGGAAATTCTATCTCTTCAAAATACTTTCCTTGTGTGGAATATTCTGTCTGCAGTATTTTTGCAGATCTTTTCCTTCTTCGAGCACAAGTTTCTTTAGAAGTTAGGGTTGGTCTTCCTTGCATCTATTGTGTGTATATAAAGACACTTAGTCTTTGTTTGAGGATTGGTCATTCTAATGAAAGATTTAGAGTCTCATTTATCTTGTGAAACTCGGATTACAAGTGTGCACTTTGTCAATTTTCTTGAGCCATGAAGATTGTGTTGCTGTGAGGTTGGAGATATACCCCAAGTCATTTACGTGCTTCATCAATAATCTTCTTGAGAAGAGATTCGCAAGCTTAGGGGAAGCCTAATCTAATCGAGTCAAGTGATCTTTACTTAAAGGGAAAGATAAGCTACAAGTGAGAGGGAGTCTCACGACTTAAGGGGAACGTAAGTCTTGCTGAGAGGGAGTCTCTGTCTTAGGGGGAGCCTAAGACGTTCGTCACTAATATCATTACTTAGAGGAGCCTAAGTACTCGAGAGAGAGAGTCTCTCATCTAGGGGGAGCCTAGGTGTACGGTTGAGTGGTTGAGCTCTACAAAGATCATTGTATTAGGGTTGTCAATATAGATAAGTATTATGTTGTAATTGTTTAACATTTATATTAGTGAAGTTATCTTTCCACGAGCATAATGCGCCCCAAACGTAGGTGTTAATCATCGAAGTGGGTTAACAATCTCTGGTGTTATTTTTTGTCATGTTTATGTTTGTTAATTGTTCTGTAAATTTTCGTGACACTATTCTTAACATCATTTATCGTGCGGTAGGTACTTCCATATTATTTTTTACAAACTAAACACGCATATTCTAGAAAAAAAAACATAAATCAAGCCAATCAAATCATATTGAAAAAAAAAAAAAAACATGTCAGAATAGCAAAATTCCGTTGAAGGTTACCATTTAAAAGATAGAAACTCATCCAAAATGATCTTAAAAGTTTCAACATAGCAAAGGGAACATTTTGCAAATGTAACGGCCATGAAAGTGTAGAATTTAAAAGATAGAAACTAAGTGAAATAAAACCTCAACAACTAAAGGGAAGTAACTTTGTTTTGTTACCGTTTCCATCTTTCTTCTTGATACAAATTAATCAGAGTTGATGTTTTTGCAAGAATTATGACTGATACTTGTTTACAATTTGACCTCATGTTGTGCCTAAACTTTTCATACAGCTACATTATAAATAATTCGTGAAGGATCAACTTAGATGAAGTGATTATATCTATAGATATAATGAGTGCAATTCCTAATTTACAAGTGTAATTACCTTTGGATAGATGAAAATTAATTGACTAAAGACTATAATTAGTTAATTTTATATCATACGGATCCTTAATGTTTCCTTGCTAAACTCACAACATGATGAATCACTTATGTTAAAAGAAAAATAAAATTTTGAAACGTGCAAATTTATATTAAATTATAAATGTAACAATCAATAATGTTTTATATAAATAAAAGAGAAATTAAATATTTTTAAAATATATATTTTAATACAATTCAGATAAGTTTACGATATATGATATATAATATTAAAAGATAAAACTTCTTAATTGTCAAAATAAGCATAATTCAACTGATATAATGTTTGACTATCAACTTCGAGATTAGAGATTCGATTTTCCACCCCATATATTTAATCTAATACCTTTGAGAAAAAAAAATCCTTAAGTTGATAGTACTCAAATATTCTTCTAATAAATGAGATATGTCAAAAGATAAACAATAAAAGAGTCGTTGGGGCACCCATTTGTAATAGTCCTGCATTTTAACTCAGTAGCACTATTTACGATGTAACTCGATGGTTAAAAATAATAACTCTTTTCCTTTCTTCAATGTTTCCAATGACTCCACCTATCGGCGACCAACTCCAAGGAAGCCTACCTTCAATGCCCAAATTTTGGCGATGACCACCCCTGCGACTAGCTTCAACGCCTATCTCTGGTGGCCAACTCCGAAGATCACCTCAATTAGCAACCTATGCGGCTAATTTAGGTGACCAACTTCAGCATCACTTCAGCAACCATTTCATAGTATTTGATAGTTTTCTTTTATAGTAATTTGAAATTAATAGAGTATAATTCCTAATTTATAAGTGTAATAACCTATGGATGTATAGCAAACCAAACAAACTTGTGTACAAAAAAAACTTTTGTGAAAATGTATCCCAACACATGCATGTTTTTATTTTAAACAACTTTTATATTTTTTTTTAAAAAAAAAACTAGTGTTTAAATAAAGATTATTTTTAACCATACTTTTTCTAGTCAATCCAAACATTCCCTAATATATAATTTATTTCATGGGTTAATCAAAGTTTAAAGAAAGAAAATTTTGTATCTATGGGAAAAAAGTCATTGATAAAATTGAATGAGAGAATAAGATAAGAAATTTCCCAAGAAATCTTGTAACAATGACTTATACATATATTATAATTCATTCATATAACATAAAAAACTTATTTTAGTATTGTGAGCTCCTCTCCCAAAAACATGTTTGATCGGTCATTCTTTTTTAACTGCTTTTGAATGAAACCTATTATCATCTTTTTAGAATCATGTATCTAAGTTGGCAATATTTTTTTGTATATCATCGTCTAGTGGCCTATACTTAGCAACTATCACTTCTAAATATACTTTTTTGTGCAATATTATATAACTAGAGAATTTCCTTTTATCCACCTCCAAATATGTAGTTTTCTTATTTAATCAATAATTTGAATTTTTAGCCTGATCTCATGTACTTTATGTTCAACAGTATTTGTACATCCTCAAAACGACCAAATGGGTGAAAATCACATAGTATAATATCCAACGCATTTTTTTAAATTGTTGGAAAAAAATATTTTTAATTCTATTTACAAAATATGATACATAAGGGTACCAATACTATATAACACAATACCCCAAAAGAAAAAGTAGAAAACAATCGTAAAACCCTAAACTCATACTTGAGAACTTAATGTTAAATAAATCAACAAATGAAACATAAAAACTCTAAACTTGGAATTAAAATAATTTGTACGCCAAATACAAAGTTCTTAAACCCATACTAAAAATAGTATGCACCCGAAAAACTATTCAACCTATGTAGTATTATAACCCCAAAGATTATAGTGATCACAAACAATTATATCCCAAAGAGTTGAAATTTAGTCGGACGACTTATTAGATGAACCTCTCGAGAAAGCATAAAATTTTCTCTACAATTTTTTTCTGACGAGTTTCTTTCAATGAGGTTCTCTCCCCTTGATTTTTTGTTTGAATCATTGCAAAGGAGTCGAGAGGAGATTGTGGAGATTTGTTTTGTAGTGAATGCAAGAAGATTGAAATCTTCAAAGGTACCTTATTATGTTACTTTAATAGTTTGCTTCTAAATCAAAATCAGTATCAATCTAATTATTGATATCTAAGATTGTTTATAAATTAGATATTTTCACTTTCATTTCTATCATTAAGTTAAGGTGAATATAGGTTAATTGAAAAAGAAAGGACTCAAGGCTTTTCTCAAATGACAAGCAACAGGAAGTGTTCCAATTTAGTTCCACCCAATACACATTTAACATGTCTACCTAGACAACTGTCTATAAGAAAATTTCTAGTAGTCTTGCAATAGACTACACACTAATGTCAATAGTGCTTACCCTATTTTTAAAAGTATGATGACGTAGCACACGATAAATTGAGGGAGTAACTCCCGTAGTATGGAAATTTTCCCAGTGTCAAGCTTCGAGAGGGAGGGGGAGCTTAACATTTCTACATGATGAATGGGGAAAAAAGTAGAAAAAGCAGTCAAAGCCAAAGGGCCATGAATGGCCTTTCTTCTTAACTCTCGAGTTTTTTAAGTAGTTGGCTAAACCTGGGTACATTATCTTCCTCTATTTTTCCACTGTACAATCCCCTAAATTTCAACCCCACCAATCACTGACAAAACGTAAGAAACAACTTGCACAACTACAACAAATTACACCCACATCACAACATGCACCAACAAACTTCATAGGCAACAACTTCTGCAGCCCTGTTCCTTCTGAGCAGGATCGTATTATTACGGTTGTTCACTATGGCACGACCGAGTTCAGGATGATATAGAATTCCTTCAACGATTTTGGTCAAGGAAGTTTGACAAGAGAAAAATTTGGGTTTGTTTATCTGAGTTCGTTTTATGCCTTTTGAAATGCGCGAGAAGAGACACCATGTAGAAGTCTGACAAATCCCAGGAAGCTAAGCTTCCCATCGGAGTGCCTGATCCAGTCTTGGAGAACCACATGAACTGGTACCGATGGACTAAGTCCAAGTTCCTAGGAGAGAACGTAACATATATTGTTATGACAATAACAAAATCGACGATCAAAGAAATTTTAAACAGTAAACGACACATAGATTTACATGGTTCACTACACTATGTTAGCTACATCAACAAGCAAAGAGAGAGAGTAGTTTATTATTAAAGGAGAAAATCATGTAATATAGATGCAAAGGTACCAATAAAGTTAGAGGGTTCATATATGGTATCTCTCTAAAACCTAGGCCCAAAATCATAAATAACGCATAATGCACACAGCTTAAGTTTCGAGAGCAGGGCAAGCCCCCATGTTGGTCATTCAGAGCGCCAAATAACAGATTTAAGGCATTCCAACATATATCGTAAAACATGCCACTTCAATTACATGCATAGTAAAGGATGTATGAAGGGGAGAGAGAAAATACTGAGGCAAGCTCCTCGATCATTATCGGTCGGTTCCCATCCTTGTCAAAAAGATCATAAGCATGCCGGGCATGTTGCTCCCAGTTCTCCATTCCCTCAAGTTGATATATACTTATAGCAGCCGCACAGAATTCTTCAAAATCTAATTTTCTGTACTGAATGGAACTAACCTGCCAGAGGCATTCAGCAAGTACATAATCAACACTTTAACCATGCTTCTTTTCAAAGACGTATTAGAATTGAAAGAAAAGAAAAGAACATTTACCACGTTGGCATAATCGAGAACTCTCGAATCCTTTATTGCGTCTGTTGAATTCTTAATTAAAGCCTGCAAAATTTTAATCCCATTACACTACATTCTTGGAAATCTTATCGTTGTGTATGATATCAGAAAAAGATCCAACCGTCTTGAAGTTTTGCATGGAAATGAGCCCATTCTTGTTAGGCCCTAACAATGTAAATTGCTTCTGAAGATAACCTAGTTGAACAGCACTTAATGTCTTTGCAAGGGCCTGTGGAAAATTTATGTCCCAAATCAATCAGTTGCAAGGAGTTGCCATATTACAAAGTGGAAAAACAAAACAACAAAAAATGACCTAACACAATAAAACAGTACGATAATACTTACACCCAATGCCGATTTACGCAGTGAAGATGAGCAAATATAACTTCTGACAAGCTTGTAAGTAATCGTATCTAATGGTACCTTGATATCTTGATGATCAGCTAACCATGGATGGCCTACATGCAAGAACTGTTGTTTGAGCTTTACAAAATAAAACAAACGAATGCTATAAAATATATGCAATTAAAGAAAGATCCTCATAATGGAGTCCAGCAAACATACACAGGGCCTGAGCAGCAGTCAATCTCTTGCGATAGTCCTTGTTCAACAGTCTCTTCACAAAATCAATTGCATCGGTAGATAAACTAGGCCATGGGGCTTCCTCAAAGTTCGGATCTGCCTTTAAAACAGCCCGAAAAATACCAGATTCTGTTCGGGCCCAAAATGGACGACTTCCACACAAGAGAATATACGCAATTACACCAATACTCCACATGTCTGCCTCAGTTCTATATGATCTATGTAAAACCTCGGGAGCAACATAATAAGCACTTCCTACAATGTCATTCAATCTCTCATCTGCAGAAAGAATAAAAACTTGTCAGAAATTTCTGCCTTCAATCGAACAGATGGTTGGATAAAAACAAGAGTTCAGAGTTCAGACCTGGTTTTACATAATCAGAAAGCCCGAAATCAATAGCCTTAAGAGTGGAACTCTCATCCTTTGACGTAAAAAGGAAATTCTGTGGCAAAAGACGTATCACAATTAGAAAGAAAGAGTGTAAATCTCATGAAGGTCGAAGATTAAGTAAACAATCAATTCAAATGTCAGTAAGACAAACAAACAAACTTAGAAAGAAACTTTGATACATGTCATGATTTTGACCGTTATTACTTTGCTTGAGGTTAGAGGTTCAAATCCTCACCTTCACATTTCTTATACTAAAGAAAAGGTAGAAATTGCATCCAAACTCTTTAGCAAAACTAAAATGCCGCCCAAAGGAAATGTGGCCACTAAAGGCCCATTTGGTAACAATTCTAGTCTCTATTTCTGTTTTGTATAGGAATTCTATTTTCTGTTTCTTGTTTTCTACTTTTTGAGAAAGAGAAAGAAGACCATAAAAATAACATTTTCAAAATAAAATATCCAAAATTATTTTGTTATTTTATTTTTATTTTTTTTTAATAGTCAATCAAAAAGTAAAATTTTTCTTAAAAAAGTGAGAAATGAAAAATAGAAAATAGTTATAAAACACATGTTTCTCAAAAATTAGAAACAAGAAATTGAAAATAAAAAGCAGAAAATATTAAGAAACGACCATTGAGATGCTGGAACTTGATTTCAAGTGGACATATTCTGGAACATTTTATGGGAATATATGATCATGTACCACAACAAGAAGCAATAGCATCATAGCCGCCTCATTTCCAAATTTTGAGTTACCTCCAGGAAATGAAATAACAAGCAAAAGTTCTGAATCTATCTCAATGTAGATGGGTGCATACATAAACAAAAATAAATGCAAATAAGCAAAATTTTAAGTTGTTTACCTCAGGCTTGAGGTCACGGTGAACCACACCTTGAAGGTGACAGTAGGCGACCACACTCAGAATCTGAACCATAATAATTTTTGCATCTTCTTCTGAATACTTGCCACCCCTAAAGAATTCAAAAGAATATCAACAACTAAGAAATTCAAACCAAATACGTGCTAGAGTGGACACTCTCCTGTACATTCAGTTTAGTAGCATGCAAGGATAAAAGGATACCTTGAAAGTATCCTATCGAGAAGTTCACCTCCTTCGCATAACCTGAAAAGCAAACATAAATAAAATAAAATGGTTGTGTGAATTTACTCCATCATGACGTAGGTTAGATGGTAGGTGCAATATACACTTACTCCATCACAACGTAGACATTATCTTCATCTTCATATGAATCATAGAATTGCACCAAGTTTTTATGTCCAGTGAGGGCTCGCAGTATTTTCACTTCCCTTCTCACATCCTCTATAGCTATTGCTGTAGTCATCTGCACATTATTTTCTTCCTCATAAGAACCAGAACACTATTCAAAACAAAATGCTGAATTCATGTCCAAGAGGAATTCAACATTCATAAAAACCGTCTATCGTTCAACAAGCATAGATTAAACCAAAACTTTCAAAGTAAGAATGCATCCTATATTAACTAATTTTATCAATCAATATTTTATGAAGCCGTTACATAAGTGGGTAGGAACTGTTTAATTTGATTTAAATTGAATTGTAGTTCGATTTCACCAGAGCCTGCAGCAAAATTGACAAAGAAAGCAGTATATGGATGCTTCATTACTAACCAAAAGAAGGAAAGAGGCACCTTATACAGCTTCTTTGGTCCCGATGCCCCAACATAAAACAGACAGACGAACATGATATTGGGTTAAGTAGGCACACAATCACCTTAAATGCTAATAAAAGAAGGGGCTCCACGAACATTTCATTAAAGCAAAAATTCTCCAACCTCAGAATTCCCCGCATTACACAAAAGAAAATCATGAGACACCAAAAAATTATTCAAAATACAAACGACCCAGATTCACAAATATAAATTAATGAATTATCCAACCATTCTGAGATGATGAACAGACATTCTTGACAGTGCACAGGGTGAAAATAAGAGCATAGAACTAGAATACTACAACTTAGTGGATGCAAATTTGTAGTTGAAAAACAGAGACGCAAGTTAGTGAAGCAACCTTTGATTTGGGGATGATTTTGACAGCGACTTGTTGGCCTTTGAGGGAGCCCTTTTTGGCCCTGGCAGAGCAAGTGTAACCGAAATGGCCGCGGCCCACTTCGTCGCCAAGGTCATAGTGAGCAGCAAAGTGCTTGGAGTAGCCGAAGTTCTTATCCAAGGCTACATCGCACTCGCTTCCTTCAGGGATAGAGGCCTCATTGGGTTTGACGGAGCCATGGCGGCGAGCGAGAAGAGCCCGAATGTGCTTGGCCGGAGAGGGCGGCGGGAAGGGGCGCTTGAAAAGGCGGAGAGGGGTGGAGGTGAGGCTGGAGTTGGCGGGAGAGGAGTTCTTGAAGAGATTGGGCAGAGGACTGGGGCTGTAGAATGGGAAATTGGTTGGGGTTTTTGGGGTTTCAGTTTGGATCACTGAATTGGGGTTTTCTGAATTGGGTTTTGGATTTTCTTCAATGGGCTTTCCATGACACAGTCCCATGGAATCTGAAATCCACTTGAACACAAAACTAAAACCACTTACAGATTAGACTTCACAGCTTGGATTCCTGGTTTACCACAACTCCTGTAATTGCAATGCTTTCATACCATTCACAGTACTCACAAAACTTGGTTGAATTCCACAGCTATAACCCAATTGGGGAAGAATTTTGGAGTTGATCAGCGAAATCAGGGAGATCAGCAAATGGGTACAGAGATTTTCATCCAAATATTCCAATGATATGATGATGAGAGGAGAAAAGAGAAAACCCACAAGGAAAGCAAGCAAGGTAAGCTGGAAAAAAAAACAGAGAGAGGCTTTGGTTTTGGTTGTTTTTCAATGTGAAAAAGAGTGAAGAAGCAAGAAGAACAGAGAATTGTTGAAGAAGAAGAAGAAGAAGAAGAAGAAGAAACTGATGGTGAGAAAGAACAAGAACTGAATGAATAAGAAAAAGGAGGTTGAGAAGAATGAGAATGAGAGGGAAAGAAGAGAAAAGGGAGAAAGAAGAAATTAAAATGGAAAAAGAAGATAAAACAAAAGTAAGGAAAAGATGCTTAGCAGAGGGAGCAAGAAAAAGAAAAGAAAAGCAGAGTGAGAGAGAGAAGCCCCAAACCTCTTTTTCCTGCTTTTTGTAAGTAAAGCTTTTTTTTTCTTTTTCTTCTTTATTATTTAATTACAAATTTAGTTCCATAATTAAAAACAAAATAGAATTTAGTTCCATAATTAAAAAAAATAGAATTAAGTCCTTATTAATAAAATTTAATTTTTATTATTTAAATTACGATAGATAATCCCTTCCATTGAGGTTTTTATAACAAGACATTTGTAAATATAGCAATCAAGTCTAAAATATTAGTAAATATAGCACAATACAAAAAATTTATAAATATAACAAAATTTGGATTTTGCCTTCAGAATCTATTACTATAGACTACATTGCTTAAATTAATCTATCAACGATAGAGTTTATCACCTATAAGTTTTGTTATATTTATAATTCTTTAAATTATTGTTATACACTTACTTATTAACCTTAAAAATGTTACACAATATAATTATCATTTTATGTATCACATTATTGTATTAAATTGTATCCAATTATAGGGCTAAATTATAATTATAAATAATAGGACTAGATTAAATTTGTAATTTAGGTTTTTTTTTTTTTTTTCCTTCTTTTATTTTGGGCAATGGCTTGGTGAGCCAATATGCTTACTTCTTCATATTATATTCTTTTCTTTTCTTTTTTTTTTTCTTTTGCCTTCTCTTCTCTCTTCACAATAATGGAAGTGGGGTTGGGTTTGGATCCTTCCAGCCTGTCTTTATTGATCACCAAAAACTAAAATAAATCTTTTTTTAATTAAAACATTATTAATTATGATAAACAAAATATGAGCTAGCCTAGCATTGATCTTTGTGTATACTTATGAATAACTTTGACTTGCTTTTTGTTAGTTCTGAAAAAAGCCTGTCCTTTTTCCATTATAATCTCATTTCAATTTCCCCTTTCTAAACAAATTTATACTCATTTTCCTATCACAATTTCACCTTTCTTCTAAATACAATTTTCAAAAATTTGCAGCCTTTTTAATCAACCCTTATCTACTCTTTCATTTTTAGATTTTGTTTAATTATTCTTCCTTTCCATCCTATTAAGTCATTTGCATTACATTAATTACGGCGAATATGGTGAATTTTGATTTACTCATTTGTATTTGTGTTTGTGACTTGTTTGATATGGAATTTGAAAACAATTAATTCAATGAAAATATAGTTATATTTCATATTTTCATATATGTTATTGGTTACAAATTCAGAAATTGAATCTAATTTAAAGAATTATTTAAAATGTGTTTGATATTATATTTATAAATCATAAAACTAGTGACTATAACTTAGTATTAATTCATTTATAAATATATTTTAATTCTTATTATTTTGTAGTGTTATATAATTTATAATACATTACATAATATATATTTTATTTTTTTAAAAAAAATGAATTGGGTTTATAACCTGATATACTTATTTCTAAACATTTTTATCTTCATATAATATAATTCTATATTTTAAAATTTAAAATTCAAAATAAAAATATTTGATTTCAAAATTTGCTTATTTGAGTCATGGTATCCTAAAACGGTTTTAGGAAACTTAAATTGTCTATCAATTACATATTTTCTTAAACTAACGAAACTAAAAATATAGAACAAAATGTAGATTATGAGTCGAATTAATCTACTAATTTATGTGACCATGAAGTCTCTTTGGATTGAAGAAAAACTAAGTTTTTGGCCTTTTGAAAAAATTTAAATGAAGTGTTGCCAGTTGGAGTCATGTTTATTGCCAAATTGCATATGGTAGACTTCCTCTCTATTGTATGGTTTTATAGCTAAAATCATGAAGGCTTTTATATATAATTATATATTGGGGACCACAAGACATAACAACCCTTTAGATTTAATGATAATTTAACCCTTGTCTATCTTAAAACAGTACTAGAATTTGCAATGAATTCTTAATTACACCTTGTAATACTTAAAATGTTTGATATATATATATATATATTGTTATGTTTTGTTCTAACTTAATATTCTATTTTTATTAAAGAAACTTTTTATAAAAATATATATATATCAATAGTTTAAATTCCAGATTGTATAATGATAACAAAAAGTAAAATGCACATTAATTAGTAACTGTCATGATTATAATCAATCAATTATATAAATTAATTAATTATTACAGCATTAATGATTATTATAATTATTAATAGTTAATCAATACGTCTTTTAGTCATTGATTATTTTAGTCCATTATTGTTGCATCAAATAAAAAGATATTGTTTATTATTATTATCTAAATTAATAGATTATATTTTTCTTAAATGCTATATTCACTATTTCCTAAAGAAAATTCATATTTGTCGTAATATCTTCTCTTAGAATTTCCATATCAGACATAAACCCTAGATCTCTTTCCAAAAATAATAATAACCTAAGTCATCCATTCTACGATTTGTTGTAGTCTTAGGACGTTACAAAAATCGGAGTGACGTTAGAAGAATTAGTTTTCTCATATAGCCTTTGTTTGTTAAAAAACGAGACAAATCGAATTGATGATCTATGAAGTGACAACGTCATAGTTGTATTGCAAAGTCGTTTCTAAACTTCCTTGTAGCTTCTTGATATTACCATTGACGAACCCTAACTTATTTTTGCCTGATAATGCAATAAGCACCGCTTACTTCATGAACTATAATCAATAGCTCCGAACAACACTTGAGTAACCAAAACATTGGAGTCACAAATTGATGAAGCATATACAAATTCATGGAAGCTTCAATGGCAAAGGAGTCAACAGAATGGAGGTAGTTGAAATGCAAAAATGAAGCATGCAAGAGATTGAAAATGAATAATTTCTCTGAAAAAAAATGGAAAAATTACTCTGATAACATAACACATGTAGAATAGAGAAAAGAAAAGAATTTTATTGATTAATCTCAATCATATAAATTGTGCAAATACAAACTCTCACCTCAAATCTTAATACAAGTGGGACTAAACAGAAAATAACTAATTAACAAGCTATGGTTATAACTAATAAACACAAATATTCAATTGTTCTAATACCATAACTGTCAAATTTATAAATATTTTAGATTGTGCTAAATTGTTATTATTCTGTGTTAAATTGTCAAATATGCAATTTTTCCCTGGAAATTGCTAATACTTTTTAAAATTTAAGATTAAGATGACAAAAATATCTATGTCTGGAGTGCATTTTGATCAAATGAAAGGTTTGTAGTTAAGATTGGTAAAATTTGATGTCATAATTGATTTTATATTATTATTATTATTGTAAAGGACAATAGTTAAAATTAATGATTGCCATAGATGGATTAGCAATAGAAGAGATGATGAGATTGACAGTGACGGAAATCCCTTACATTATTAAAGTTAAAAACTGCAGCATAGATCCTTGTACTATTTTTCCTAGTATATGCTTCAATGTATGTGGAGAAGGTTGTGTGAAAGAGATGATACTCTTTATTTATACATCTATTTGCTTATAACCCTAATATTAAATTTTTATTCGATGACATGTCGAATATTTTCACGTTTTCATAAGTTCGATATTCACATGAGGATTTAACTAATATTTTTACTATAAGAAACATAAAAAAATAAACTATAAAATGTCATTAATTTAAATATAATATAAATAATAGAATATTAATTTATTTTAAAATATTTATTTACTAATTTAAATTTGTTTATTTAACTTTTATGATTTTTTCAAAAATATTCATCTACATTTTAATCGACATTTTTGTAAAATTAAAACTTCAATACTTTCATCCATATTGACATTTTAAACCAATCCAAAGACTTTAATCAAATAAATTGCTACAATTTATTCATGTTTGAAATATTAATCGGCTCACAAATTAATTATATATTTTATCAGTTTCAACTTGTCTATCTGATATATCTTAAATGTTAAATATTAATCTTTGATTTGTTAGAAAAAGAAATTAAAAGGAACATTTAATTCATAAACTTTGATAAAAATGTTTATTTTGATCCTCCTCATTTTAACCATTTTTAAATTTGTGATTTTGATTTTAATAAATATGTATTCAAAATCAACGGAACTTCTACATCTATAATTGTATGATATTGTCTCTTTTAAATATAAGTTTTCGTGATTTTACTTTCGGTCATATGAATGAAGATATTGTTTCATATCTGTAATCTTTCTATTTTCTAGCTAATATGAGATTTTGGTTGTATTGTGAATAAAATATTTATCATTTACATCATAATTTTATTCTTGTTATTACATGCTAATTAGACTAACAAATGATAATTCAACTCGACTGATACGAGAGAATAAGTCCGCTAAATAAAATAAAGGTAGATATGCTTAAAATAAATTATAAAAGGTAAATGCCAATAGAATATGTTTAATAAATCGTATGATTTAGCGTACTTGCCTATAATATATCTAGGTAGTCTCCTCTATATTATGTCACCTATCATCATGTCAGGTCAAATAATCAAATTGTTAGTGAATATTGTATCAACCTAAATCTAGTGTTAACATACAAAAAATTTAAAAATCTAATTAAGGAAACTTTTCGAAATAGAAAAATAAGAAAAACTATTTACTCAAAATAGTAAAATTTTAATCTTCTTTGATTGAGGGTAATAGAAGTCTATCCGTATTTATCAGTGGCTTTTTTTCTATTTTATAGTGAAAATTTTGCTATAATTAAAAGTTAAAAAAACATAATTAAAGTTTTTTTTCAAAAAAAAAAAATAGACTAAATTTATACCATTATTTAAATCGAATAAATAAGTTTGTAATTTGACCTTTCAAAAAATGTTTATTTATTATCCATCAACTAATTAAGTAATTAAAATTGACATTTTATAATCAAGTTTCTTGTTTTGTTTTCACGATTAGAAAGTGTTTTGTTTCATGGATAAACATATGCTTATGCATTTTTCATGATTTCCCTATTTTTAGGATAATTTCCAAAGGAATCTCGTAAAAGAGAGATGATAATTTAATTATATATTGATAAAACTAAAACAAATATAAAAGTAATGGCATATATTCCACTTACCTTTTATGTCTTTAGCAATCTCTCCCATCAAAATTTAATTTTAACAATATGTGAGGTGGAGAATCAAACCGACTTCAAAATTTAATTGTATAAGTATACATCAGTTATGTTTATTTGGACAAAACCATCTATATTAAAGTTATAACTATTTTCTTTCTTTTTTAGTACAGTAAGTATAGAAAGATCATTCGAATCTACAATTGTTAATATACAGTTGAGCTATGTTCGTTTTAGCTGTTATATAATTAAATAGCATAAATTATAATTGAAATTAAAAAAAAAAAAAAAAAAAAAAAAAAAAAAAAAAACAAAAGGTTGATTCTGATGGGATGAAGTAAGCATGAAAACTGAGATAAATAGTTATAAAAAAAATAAAAAAAATAAAAAAAAAAGAGATGTCTTAGGAGGTGTAAAGAATTGGATTCTTGATTGAATAGCTTATACCAACTTTTTGTTAAAATAAGAGAGAGAAAAATAAAAAAGATGCTAAATTACATATGGATATTAAAGTTTACTTCAAATTCAACTTGCTCAAAAGTAGCAAGCAAAATTCTGTGCTCCACTATTGCTTCACAAATGTAGCTTTACAAATCAAAATATAGGGAAAATCTTGCATAGGGTAGTATATTATGTATTGTAATAGGTATTATGTACGAATATATTAATATATAAGTTAAGACAACTTAAAGATAAATTAAAGGGTTAACTATATAAATAGTCTTCAAATTAGGTACATTTGTCATTAATGTGTCAAATGGTCCTACTACTCCCATTCATGAACAACCTATAAGGGTAAGGTCAATGGCATAATGAAGACTAATATAGTTAAAGAGCTACTATCTAGTGAGGTTCTTTCAGAACAACTATTAATATAATGTATAGTTGAGCAAAGCCAATCTCCTAAAAGGTCCCAGGTCTAGAAGTATGGCATATGTTGTAGATTCGCCGATGAGGAAGTAGTCGATTTGCTTGATTACGTCTACTTCTAAGACGTAGTACTTCCTATTCAGTTTCGTGATTTGGAAATATCTGCAGAGATGGATACTGAACCCCTCCACGAATGGGTGGAGGAGAAAAAGTAGAACCATAATCTCCTAAAATCCCTCACTAGGGAGTCTGCCGCTTTCTTTCATAACAGAGCCGAGAATAACAGCTGGCATAGTTGTCTCTTCCATGCAAGGAGATGCTGCTATTGGATGTCATGTTTCTAGGGCTCCATGATCCTTTTCTCTAGAACAATCGAGGGCACTGCCTTCCTTCCACTATCAAAGGTAGGGACTTCATCAATCATCGCTCAGTGAGCTATTACATACACTATCCATTCCGGCTATGGCATGGGGGAAGGGAAGTGAGATCTACCGATTTTTTTTATATATATTTAACAAGTGGTTGTACTATGATCGCTTGGGCGACATGGCCCCACACCACACACTAACACAAGAATGAATTGTTATGCAGTCGGTAAACTTTTTTTGCAGGCAGCCTATCATGTTCACAACTTTTTTTTTTTTTTTTTTGTTGACAAATGACTAACATGTCAAAACAATTCTATATAGAAGTTTATGCTTAATTACTTTTAACCCGTCCAAAATAAGTTGTCATAAAAAAAGAGAAGAAAAATAAGGAATCCATTCAATCAAAAGATTTCTCAGAAATAGAAATGACCATATGTCTTGATTGATATCAAAAACCTTCTTTCAATCTTGAAGATTGAAGTTGGAGAAACGATATACTTATAGGAATAGGTCAGATTTGGTATAAAGTGAGTAGCACTATCATGATTGATCAACTTTTTGGACGACCCAAAAAGAAATCTCAAAGATAGATTATATTATTAAGAAAAATAAAAAATAAAAACGCTTGAAAGTATAACCCAAAAGAAAATATTTAAGAGACTTTCCTTCCTTTTTCTTGCTTGTAAATGGTATATCTAATTTCACGAGGTATGTGGTTCGAATATCTCAACCCTCGATTGTACTAAAAAAATGGTATATCTAAGTTGGGTAGAGATTGAGGTGTCCACAAAAGTCACTACATGCTTGGTATTTTCTTCTTTCACCTCTTTGTTATTACCTCTTAAAAAAACACGCACACATACAAAAAGAACCTACACATTGAAGAATGTATAAATGAGATAACTTTTTTCTTTGGTCAGATTGAAAATAGCTCCACTAATATAATATTTATACTATCAATCTCAAAATTCAAGGTTTAATTCCCACCACATATGGTCAAATATATATATATATAGAGAATTCCTCTCTAATTAGCTTTCTTTTTCCTTCCTCTAAGAAAAACTTTAATTTCTTCCTACTTGCAAATTTGTTTTCTAAAAAGAATTGAACTCAATTTACAACCATTCCACTCAATTAAGATCAGCAAAAGATTTTTTTAGGAAAAAAAAAAAAAGAATTTCAAAAGACCTTTTTATCTGTTAATTTCAAAAGACCGTTGAATGGGCAGATTGAAGTTATTTAGCAACGGGCACATTAAAAAGTTTAAAAAAATTTCGTTAAAATTGTTTTATTAAAATATTTCAGTAATGGATCCTTAATGGTGCATTCCAAAGGTATTATTTTGAGTTATTAATATTTCATTAAAATATATATTCAAAAAAAATCATTAAAGTAGATAAAGTTGTAATTATCAAATTTATCAAGGTACAAAATCGTCAATTTTTTTTTTCAAAAAAATATGGTAATTAAGTTGATGAGTGAATATAAATTTAATATTATATCATATAAAAATAATAATAATTTTGGTTAGTACGATGAGCTCTCATGAATATGACTACTTAAAGGTTTCAAATTTCTTTTGTTGTGTTTAATCTATTATAAATACTCAAGTCATGTTAAATGTAAGTATAATTCAACGATAATTGTTTCTCGTGGCGGGAATAGAACAATAGGGAAAGACCTGGCCGACTCGCTACCCCATTTCCCAATCAGATGTTTGGATGTGAGCGTCTTTCCCAATTCATTCGTGAATCAGAATGAAAAGGCTAGAAGCGTTAAAATGAGGGGATCGAGAATTCACCTGATGCAATGGATGCTTGATGGGAAGAAGGTTCTTGATTTGTCTTACTTGATAGTGAATCTGCCCTTACCTGCCTACCCCTTGAACTACTACACTTGCACATACCTTTTCCTGGCTTTGACTTGCTCTGGTCATTATGGCGATTGATGATCCCAGAGCTCAATCAAAATGAGAAGATGTTTCGTCTTTTGCACTTAAAAAGGGGCTGTATTTATTTTCTTGAATTTGAAGGTTCAAATTTTTCTACTCCAATTTATTGTAGTATTAAAAATTAAAATATTGAACCTATAAATAATAAAACAATAATCTTTTTGTATAAAATTGAAAAAAATTAGTTGCTTATATGTATAATATATAATTGATGGTGGAAGATGTGTAGTAATTTGCTTTCCATGTTAGAATTTGATCAAGAGTTATTTTAGCATCTTTATTTCCTTATGCTATACGCTTTCAATCAAAACAATACAATTCAAACATTATATGAAGTAAAAGAATTAGATAAACATATAGTTTTAGAAAGAAAATTGAATTTTTATCCTTAAAAAATGTATATGTTCTTGTTGATCATGATTATCTTTAAATTGGATAAGAATAAATTCGTGTTACATTCTTTATGTTTGATTAATATCCAAATATTCTTTATGTTTGATTAAGGACCAATTGCAAGAATAGAAAGAAAAAATAAATAAATTTAACAATGTTTTTTTTACAAATATAGATATGATTTCCATTTTTTATTATTTTAATTTTACCCTATTTAGTGTATCAACATATATATATAATATATATATTATAGTATATATATATAATATATATATATAAATAGTATATCTAATTTATATTTTATGTTTGGTTTTAACTGATATATTTTATATTTGGTATATTAGTATATTGATATGTTTTATATTTGCTAGATCAGACAATTATATAATTGATATGTGAAACTTATAATTTATTAAATTAAATTGATTAGTGGACAAATACTCATGCATTTTTATTATTCGTGGACTTCAGAGTATTATTATTTTTCTAGTACATCAATATCTAATGGTTCGATTTGTTTGGTTGGTAATCATTTTGAGTATATGTTGATAAATTACATTGATACATATCAATGTTACACTTGAAATTGAATTTTGAAATTGATGGTTATCTATTACTAATATATAAGAACACATATATTTCTAAGAAGTACTAATATACTAATGCTACGTCGATGTTATACTTGAAATCAATTTTAATTGACATTGAGATATTGTTAATACACTAATGTTATGCTTGAAATTTAATTTAGATTGAATGTAATTGATATATAATATTAATACACTAATGTTATACTTGAAATGAATTTACAATAAATGTTGATATGTACTAATGATGCACTAATGATGTACTTGAAATAAAATTTAAATGATCACTACTAATATACTTTTAAATAGATTTTGAATGAGTGTTGATAAACTATGGATACATTAATATAATACTTAGTATTATATTTTGGACCAATGATGAAATGCTACTGATGCACTAAAAATAAATAATTAAAATGCATTTAGAATTATTATTAATATAAAATTGAAATATTACTTAAAACATGTCATTTTGAACGATATACTTCATATTTGGTATATCAATAAATATAGTTGATATGCTTTTCTCTCTCTTTAAATCTAGTGTTGATATATATATATGTGTGTGTGTGTGTGTGTGTTATACAATTGGTATACAAAATATAAATGTAACTTACATGCCATCAAAATCATATCAAAATTTTGAAAATAAAATTAGTTAACATACATTATATTTAGTAGATTAGTAAACACAATTAATCAAAATAAGATGTACTCTAAAATAAAGACAAATTTTTTTAAAAAAATAAAATTAACACCAAAATCTAAACCAAACCATCAAAATCGAACTAATTGAATGAAAACAGCACCATATCAAAATGACACAAAAACAAAAACAATTTTTATTCCATGACTCAATTAAAATCATGGTATATCAATGACATAAGTGATATATTTTATATAGAGTATATTTATTTACTAATATATATATATAAAAAAATATATCAATTGATTAATATAACTAAATATAAAGTATTATACATAAATGAAGGAAAAATTGAAATAATTAAAAAAAAACAAAAATTAGATTTAAAATTATGCAACATATTTTACCTATATATATGATTTGATTTTTAATTTAATTTTAAGTTATAAATTCCCTAATGGGAAGGGAGTTATGGATATGGTTGAATTGGAAGTTAATGTAACTCCTGTCTTAAAAAAAAAAATGTCAACCAAAGAAAAGTTATACGGTTGATTTTTTTATTCTCTTTTCTTCCTGTTCTAAAATACGGATTCCACAATCTATATTATTGTCGGAGAATAGCGAGGTATCCAAGTGGTATCATTTTCGTATTCGGGAAGGAGTTTAGAAGAGGAATAGTGTTGAAGATAATTTCCAAGGGTAAGCTTTTCTAATCTCTTTGTTCTTTATTGTAAAACTGGGTTAAAATTGTTCATTCAATGTTTGTGTTTTTCTTTTTTTTTTTTTTTTAAATATTTTTCAAAATTAAAATCGATGGCATCAATGTTCATACGCTTCCATATAGTGCTACAAATTGCAATTTTTTTATTAACATAAATAAATTAATTAATTAAATTACAAGTTTAAACTTTAAAAAGTAGCTAGTTAATAGCTTAAACTAAATTTGAACTTTCA
The DNA here is from genome assembly GCF_009727055.1 of Benincasa hispida. NCBI lineage: Eukaryota > Viridiplantae > Streptophyta > Magnoliopsida > Cucurbitales > Cucurbitaceae > Benincasa > Benincasa hispida. The sequence goes on from NC_052359.1 coordinate 45,379,136, forward strand.
ATTCTATAAGAAAATAAATTGAAATTTTTAATCAAAAATTAAGAATCTATAAACCACGTTTATAATTTTACAAAGACCTATTTGGTATAAATCAAGAGTTATAATATATTAACCATTCTTTTAAAAAGTTCATGAACAGTACTTTAAAAAAAAATACAAGAAAGGAACCTTCATTTTGTTAATAAAAGTTTAATGAAATTGTTGAAAATACAAAATTAATTTTGAGTAGATTCTGATTCCTTCGTTTTATTCCTTTTAAAAAAAATTCTCAGATAAATAAAGAGATTTAATCGGTATGCTTTACGGCCTTTTAGGATTTTATTAGGTAGGAAAGGAAACAAAGAATAATGTTCGTTAATAACAGACACTCGTCAATCAGAAGCTATAAGACTGTGTTGATACTAAAAGAAAGAAAATCCTTTAAAATACTTGTAAAATTTAGAATAATGTATCATATTTGGCAAAAATAAGTTTTTTTTTTTTTTCTTTACAACAACGTAAATGAGAGATCAAACATCCCACCTCTAAAAAGAAAGACTATGACAATTACTGTTGATTTAATTTTAGTTTGACTGCAAAAGTAAGTTGTGATTCGAGGCACATAAAAAAATCATGGCAAAAATAACTTTTCGTCTTTAGATTTTGGGTATAGTTTCTTGCTTAGTCCCTAGATATTTCAAAATGTTATACTCGGTGTTAAATTGTGAGTTTAATTTCAATTTAGTTTCTAACTTTCAAAATGATACAATTTTGCCCTTGAGTTCAAATTTTATTTGATTTAGTTTTAAGCTATGAAGATTTACACTTTTTAACCTCGTTTTTTAACTTAATACTTATTTCAGTCTTCAATATTAATGTTTATTAATTAATTTAAGATAGAAAATTTATTTTAGATGATAAAACTGCTAAAAATATTTACAAGTAATAGCAAAATATCCCAATCTATTTGTGATAGACCGTGATAAACTATTATCTATGTCTATTTGTGTCATGATAGACACATATAATAGTCTACCGCGGTCTATCACAGTTAGATTGTGATATTTTGTTATTATTTATAAATATTTTGGTTCAATTTTCTATATTTGAAAACAACCTTTTAAGATAATTACAAAGTGAAATTTAAAATTTAATTTGAATGTTGATAGAAAATAGTGAAACCTAATTAATTATAGTTTTTTTTAAAGTAATTAATCGACGCTAACAGTAAAGACAAAAATTAGTATTTTGTAAAAAAAATCGATATTAAAAATGTAAAATAAAATTCAAATCTTAAGAGTAAAGTTGTAAAAATTTGAAATCTAAGGAGTAAATTGAAATCAAATTATAAATTTAAAAATCGTAACATTTTGAACCTGAGAGACGAAATAGAAATTAGACTAAAAAAAAGTTAGGAAAAAGATTTTTTTTTTTCCCCAGAATCATATACAAAAGGCTGGCTACTAAAAAAAAGAATGAAAAACTTTATTAATGTGTGAACAATAAAAGAAATAACAGACACAAATTACATAATAAGAAAATTTATAGATAATAGATACATGTGTGTATATATATATAAACCCACCATAATTTAAAATCATTATACAGTTTGCTTAAAAAGCAAAGTACCTCATCTATGTCTAATAAATAGGTTAAATTATAAATCTAGTCTTTCTGATTTCAATATAGATTTTTTTTTAATTATGCATGATATTAATTTAGTTTTTATAATTCTAAAAAATTTCATTAGGATCTCTATAGTTTATTGAAATCTCACAAATTAGTCTGTAATTCTATCTACAAACACATATTTTATAGTCAAGAGCACATATATTATATTTGATTGATTACATTTTTTATGGTTTAACGTAAAATAAAAATGAAAGGAAATAGATAGTTTTTCTCCTTTTCTAATTAACCATAGTAATTATGGATGATTTGTGTGATTTAAGTAAATTATAACAGGGGATCTAGATCAAATTAAACCCAAATTATCACATGGACTTGCAATGTAAATTTATTAATCGGGAGGAAATGGCAGTACAAAGGTTTGAACACAAGACCTTCTACTTTATTATCATAACAAATCATTAATTGACCTAAAAGCTTAAACTTAAGAATCATGGTAAATTTAAGGAAAAATATCAATTTATATCTTTGAATTTTAGGAATTGTATCAATTTAAGCTCTAAACTAATAGTTGTATAAATTTAAATCCGAAATTAATAATTATATCAATTTAAACCCTAAACTTTCATAAATTTATCCAAATAAAACATAATGGAAAGTGTAAATTGATACACTTACGAAACTTCAAGGTTTGAATTGATACCACTTATGAAAATTCATAGTTTAAATTTTATAGATATAAATTAATATCTACCTTAAATTTAATTAAATCAACACTCCTTAGATACGATTTAATTTGAGGGAGTGATTCTTGTTTTGATTTAGAGTGGAGCTTTTGTGGCACCCCAAAAAAAAAGGTAATAATTCTTATTCCTCGAGCATCCTAATCCCATTACCCATCCTTTTTTTTCTTTCCATGGAATAAAGTTAGTACAGAATATTAATAATATGGTACAAAATTATTTTTAGAGAGAGAATAAAGAAGGTACAAGCAATATTTGAAGTGCAAAATACAAGTGGACTAGAATAATAAAAGTAAAACATTTTATTTAATACCAAAAAAAAAAAAAATATATATAACTTTTAAAACTAAATACGTCAATCGCTCGAACATATTAGGATATAGTGATAAAAGGTCTTATTTCTATTATTAGATGAGAAGGTTGATTATTGAAAGAAAAAAACAAAATAAATATCTTTTCCATGAAAAAAAAAAAAAAATATGGCAAAGTTATTTAAAACATGGAAGAACATGGGATACAGATGTTTTGCAAACCCATGACACACAAATAACAAAGACTCTGACTCTTAATTAATTATCTAATTAATTCAAATTAGTTTGGTCAAAAATACTTCCGCCAATCACGATGCTTAATTAATTTAACTATTAACTAATTATATACATATTATTAAAAAAAAAAAAAAAAGCTGCCATTTGTCTCCCATAAATATTGCTCCACTAATTCTTTCTTCTATTTTGTTCTATCCATTCATATTTCTTTTTCTTGATTTCTCCAATGTTGTCTGTAATCCCATTGTTCCACGTATGAAGAATGTATCTTATATTTCTATATAATATAAGCATCATCCGTTCTCAAGGAAAAATGTCCATATCATGTATTTTTTTTTTGTCACATTCTTAGTATGAAGAAAAAAAATTACTTGGGTTATTGTAACTTTAACATCATCATCGGGAAAGAGGTTTTTCTAGATAATATTCTTCCCCTCATTCTCGATGAACTATATCTAGAGTAGTGATTTGTAGGTGATTGGTTGTTTTTTGTGTACTCCTATCTAAAAAATAAGTATCATCACTTCTTTAAAGAAAACCCGTTCATATCATGCATTTTTGTCACATTTCTAGAGAGGAGGACAAAACTATCCATGCTATTGCAACTTTAACATCATCTCAAGTTCATTATTTGACCTTGAAATAAGGGATTTCTTAAAATAGTATTCTTCTCCTATTATCGATGAGGTATATCAAGAGTAGTGGTTTGCTTTTTTTGTACTCTATACAAACGATAAGTGTGATCAATTTTTGAAATTATTTTCGTTGTAGTCTCGTAGGTATTCTATGTTGAATATATTATATATATATATATATTTGCATTTTGTATCAAATGTAAATGTAATCAAAATAGCATATAGAGAAACAAGTAACATTTTAATACAGATTAAAGTAGTAGTATATACATGATGGAAAGCAGAAGAATTTAATAATAATTAATGACAAGATTAGTGAAGTAGCCAAAAAAAAAGGGCATTTTGCTCTTTAAAAGTCACATGTGGTGGCAAATAGGGGCATTTAACTTTATTTCAAAAGGCAGAAAAAGGGGAGGGAAAAAAGGAGGTGAAGTAGTCTAAAGAGCAGTAATACCTAGAGAAAATATAAATGATTTATAATTATGAAGGGTAAATTTGTAATTTAGAAAATGATGTATATGGGGCCCCACTTGTTTTGCTGTTTTTTCTGTTAGTTAATTCAATAGTGTATATTGATAGTGTAAGGTTAGGTGACCCACCAATTTGTATGCCCAAATGGTCTGACCAAAAAGAAGGGTTTGGAATAGAAGGAAGAAAGAAAAAGGCAAGATCCCTCACTTGGTGGGTTTTGTTCATTGGATTTCTCACAGTGCTTCTCTCACTTCTCTATACCTTTCTTCAATCCTCTCTCGATAAGATTTTGACACGTGTTCATAATTCACATCCTCAAAGAAATTTCTTCATAGTTAACATCCTAAAACTGTTATCTTACCTCTATTAATCCTGCTATTTCGATAAATTTTATGAGCTTAAATGATTTATTTGTAAGACATAGAGTATTGAGAGTAGTACCAAGCATTCCAAATAAAATTGGGGGTCAGAATATAGTAAATTGGAAAAAAATTACAAAAATCTCTCTATCAAAACATTGAAACACGACGATTTAGATTCCACCAACATGTGTAACATTACTCTATGATGCAAATCGCTCCTTACTGTGGAAGCAACGTCTTGACACTTTCAGCTACTTATAAAAATATCTCTTCCATTTTTAAGTTAAGGAGAAAATAAATTTAGCGATTTTTCAATCACATCCTTTTAGTTTTCTCTTACTGTTTTTAACTTGGATTTTAGATTTTTAGCTTTGCGATCGATCCATGGAGTTGAGCAAAGTCATCCATTTGGTCGGCTAGATTCTCATCTCTAATATGGAGGCTTTTTAGGTTGGACCACTTAACGTGATGAGATTTTTGGTATTGATTATGAATGAATTTCTTGAGTTAAATGTCTTTTAGTTCACGTTTTGATTATAGACATGCTTGATTACATTGATGCCCGATCTTTGTGTGATATGTAATTGTTAGGAACTCATGCCTATTTTAGTAGCAATTGGTTGGCTTGGGTGTGTGTCACATTTAGGGCTTGTGTAGATTTCTTAGCTTGCATGAAAATCCTTATAACTAAATGTGTAATAACCTAACTTTCTATTGCATGATAATTAAAATAGAAACCTCGAAAATAATTTAAAGTTATTTATAAAGTAACTATGGAAGACGACCAATAGTTCATCATCAAGTAACTTTTGTTCGGGATCCCAAAGAAAAAAAATTGGAAATAACAAATCAAATCTTCAAAGAGCAAAACAAAACAGTAAGTTTTGAACTTTATCAAAAGTACTAAAGTAATTTTCAAAGCATGAACAAATGCAAAAGATGGCATCTTTACTCTCACGGCAATGTCAAGAGACCACCTCATTATATACCCTATACATTCCTACCAAAGAAAAAAGTTTTGAAAAAGGTGGGTATTGTAAATACTCAGTAAATAATCCCGTTGCTAAAGTCAATACTTACAAACACATGCAACTTGAATCGTAGAAGGTAATAATTCTTATCGAGAAACATTTCTAACTCCATATCTATGTCTCAATTAGGAAGGAATTTTTTTACAAAGAAAAATATCAAAAAAGTCTCTTACAGTATCATTATGATAAATTCTTACTCTTAACCCATGTATCAATTAGGAGGGAAACTTTTGCTCAAAGAAAATATCAACAAATTTGCAAAATTCAAAAATAAAAAATTTAGTCAAAATTATGATTTTGAAATCAAATTTGCTTTTAGAAAGATCCATTGTGGATACAAGTAAAAGAATATTTGGTAAATTTTAATTTTAAATTAGAAAAAGCTAGTCAAGGTGTTTGGTAAATTAATACTAAATTAGTGTAATTTAGTTATATAATTATTTGAAAATATATATGATTTCAATTGCAACCATTTTTGTTTAATTAAAAAAATTTTGAAATATTTTTTTTAAATAATTGTTATAAGAATTTGAACCAATTAAAATATGAAATAAATGTGAGAAAATAAATTAATGAAATGAAACTTTGAGATTGATAAGGGAAGATACCAAATTTTTAAGAAAGTTAAAATCTAAAAGCTTCATCCAATAACTTTTACACGTCAGAAAAATTTTAGTAGTGATTATGGGTAAATTGATAAATAAGTTGTTTTACCAAACAGTCTAAGTGATTAAGATTCTCCTAAAATAGTTTTTGTACTATTTCAAAAGCAAACTCAAACAGGACTTTTGACTAACTATTTCGATTTCTAGGCATTAAAACAATGACTAAAGATATAATTTTGACAAAATTAATGTCGATATTATTTCATTTGCAAAAGTAGGCACGTATATAGGTGCATAATTTCAAAAAGAGACATTTGTAGATTGAGAAATTTCGATATATCATAAGTTGTCACGTTATCAAATTAAATTATAACAAAAATATAGGTTCATAAATTTTTGACCAAATTAGACAAATAAAAAATACCATTGGTCTAATAAATGATACAGGTTAGACCTATCCAATTATGCCACGAGATGGTTGGACATGAGATTAATGTTGGTGAAGGATTGCTAAAAATGGATTGGGCTAAAGTCGAATAATCCAAGCTATTAAAAAAAGGAAAATCGGAAGATATAGTAAAATCAGAGGATGCGAATAACATTTTTGGCAAAAGTGTACCGTGCAACTGCCACACAGTTTTTTTCGATTACTGTATAATTGTTATATACCCTGTATAATTTCATACAGTCTAAATAGAGTCGTCGGTTATGAGATTTCAACCTAATAGATTCAAGAGATAAAGGTGTCTAATTTTTCTCCCATTTTAAAATTTGAATTGGGCAGTTTCATATATATTTTGATTTGATTTAATCACTTTTTGAAAATATTCACAACTAACTAATCTTTAATTTGTTTATCACAATTTTGATTTTAATTTATAACATATCTTTAGAGTTTACATTATTTTATTGATTTTTTGTTATTTTAAATTTGAATTAAATTTTTTTATCTGGGTTAGGATTTTACTTAATATTTTATACATATGATCATCTCACAAACTGTATATTTCATTAATTTTTTAATCACCTTTAATCATTATCATCTCATTAATTTGTCTTTTTGACAAACAAATAAGGATTCATTTTTGCAATCTTGTTGTTTTTGCTATGCCTTTACAGGCTTCTTTCGTATGCTTTATGGTTGATGGAGTTATAAATACAATGTAATTGTTGAAGCTTAAATGAAAATTGAATTACGAATACAGTGTAATTATAAATAAACGAGCTTATTTTCTGATATTTCTCCTGCAAATTATATATGAATTTATATTTTATTATCAAATTAGATTTTATAATCTAACTAATTAATCATAATAAACAAAAACTTCCTGATATTTCTATCCAATTTATATTTGAATTTATCTTTTATTATCAAATTTGATTTTATCTAACTAACTTTCAATTTATTTAAATGTTTGTTACAAATTCAAATGTATCTAAATATTTTTTTCATTATTTTATACATATTTTCATCAAATTAATTTGATCTTTGTTTTTTGTTTTTTTTTCCTTCATATTTTCCATGTCTTCAAATTTTCATATAAAAAGACGTAAAAATGATTTGTTGTACTTAAAAAGAAACATATAAATCATAATTAAATTTTAAATGTTTGAAACATGTGCATGTATATATATATTGTTCAGTTTATTATTAATATTAATAAAATTGTTATTATTATTATCATTATTATTAATTATTATTAAAATAAGATAAAAAAAACCTAAATATCATCTTTTTCATCTTCTTCACTTAGGTGCCCAAAAATTATTAATATTAATAAAATTATTATTATTATCATTAAAGATCATATTGGGTGATTTTTAATTTTTGTTTATGAAATGTTTAGATAATGTATATTTATAGTTGTAGAATGTTTAGGTATGGTGTATTTAATGATATTCGAGTTGTTTTTGAAGTAGTGTATCTTTGCATTCTCGTTTGTACTTAATTTTGTTGTTTTAGGATAGTTTTTCATTTACTAATTAGTATTTTCTATTATATAAATTTGTTTTGCTATTTTTTATAATTTTGAAACATTTTTACTATTTTTTCAAATGAAACTTTAAAATTTGTTATTTCTCTTATCAACCCTTAAAAAATAGGTTAAAGCCTAGATATGCCCAAACCCAAAAGTTAGACTCAAAACTTACTAGTCCAAGCCCATACCAAGATCCCTCGAAATTCTATAAGTATGGGAGGTCACCCTTGATTTTGGACATCTAGTTATATATGAGTTATTGTCCACCACTTAGAAGAATCATAAGCTAGAGGTCTTTAATTAGAGTCTATCAAAGTCAAAAGTCAAATAATCCACAAAATTTAGAAGATCCGATTCATAATTTAGAAGATTCAAAACTTAGAAGATCCGAAATTTATAAGACTTTAATAACTTTGATCGCCTCTTCACACAATCTACATGTTGAAGATTCAATTTTTCCGTATTTGAGAACAAACTTACAAGCCCTTAAATCAAATGTGTTCATTCGCGAGAAAATATTGGAGAATTGTACATTAGACACTCTAACACTACTATAAATTAGCAAAACCAAGTTCATTTCCATGAATCAAATTTCTTTTTGAAATCTCTTTTAAAAGTTATTACTAATATATATATATTGTCCTGTGAACCTTACATCTTCAGTAAATTTTTATATTGCCCATTTGTTGAGTGAATGTGACTTTTCGAGTATAGGTGTCCGTTTGAAGATAGTGGATGTGACCTTTATAATTTTCAATTTACAAAGTTAAAAGTTTTAGATCGAATAAGTGATGCGACTCTTCGAGAAAGGATGTGATTCTTCTATCTTATCTTTTTTGTTGAGCCCTATAGATGAAATTGATGCCAATTAGATGGATCTATTTCGAGTGGAGATGGTGTTAGGATTGGTGTCTTAATTCTCTTGGAGTCTCGTAGTTTGTAAACAATTGTACACATTGTTATTAATAAAATAAGAGTTATTTTATTTGCATTTACTCATATCCAATAAACTAAGATCCGTGGTTATTTTATGTAAACTTAACCATGTATAAGAGATATATAAGTGGATCATATCTTAAGTAATAACCTAAAAGGTCTGTAGTATAAGGATAGAGAAGGGATACCTTATCCTTTCTTTTTGAAATCTCTTGTTAAAAGTTATTACTAATATATATATTATCTTGTGAACCTTACATTTTCAATAAATTTTTATAATGTCCTTTTGTTGAGTGAATGTGACTTTTCAAGTATAGGTGTCTATTTGAAAGATAGTGGATGTGACATTTATGATTTTCAATTTACAAAGTTAAAAGTTTTATATCGAATAAGTGTCATTGATGTTAACAGGATGTGACACTCGAGAAAGGATGTGATGCTTCGAGAAAGGATGTGATGCTTCCATAGTATTTTTCTGTTGAGCCCTATAGATGAAATTGATGCCAATTGGATGGATCTATTTGGGGTGGAGGTAGTTACACAATGAACTGGTACATCGATTCTTCAATTTCATGTGTTAGATGCATGTGTAAAAAAAAAATATATATATATAATACTTATGTTTACCTTCTTGAAAAAATAATTTCATGCAATTCAAGGTTAGAGAAAAAAGAGAATTTAATCCAATACTATATTAAAATGAAATGTTATGGGATTAATTTTTAACTTTTTTATTTGCCCTTAACTTTTGTCCGCACCGATTATTTTGCCCTCATAGTCACATCCGTGAACGTATCTTTCATGCTTTTTTTCCCTTCAGTTTTCTCCATTTAATTCTATATTCCATTTTAGGTCTTTCAATGATTTTTATTCTTTCATCATATCCTTTCATAATTTTTATATCTACCTTATTTTTATTTTTCTTTATGGAGCCCCTATATTTTTATATATTTTTTTTATTTTTATTAATAAAAAATTAGCAAATTGAAATATAATTCAAAAAACTATTTAGAGTTTTCCCTATTCTAAATAACTTATCTGATAATATTTTATGAACATTAACAATAACAAGATTATGTATCTAAGACATTGTTTGGTAACTATTTAGCTTTTTGGTTTTTAGTTTTTGAAAATTAAGTCTAGTTTTTCTCAATTTCTTACCATGATTTTCATTTTTATTGAAGTAAAAAAGTTAAATTCTTGGCCAAATTTCCATAACAAAAACAAATTTTTAAAAATCATTTTTTGAAGTTTTCTAAACTTGTCTTAGTTTTTTAAAACATTTGTTAAAAGTAGATAATAAAGCAGATTTAGAGATCAAAAAGGTGTTTATAGGTTTAAGTTTCAAAACTAAAAATTGAAAATTAAATGACTAGCAAACGGGATCTAATATAATTTTATCTAGTTTTATTTTTATTCTAAAAATATATAATTTTTTACTGATAATTAATTATAAACACAATAAATACAATCTAATAATTCCCTTTAGTGTAAGTTTATATTATTTTAAGGTTATATTTCACCATTTTTTGTTTATGTTGAATATTTTGATTAAAAAAACAAAGCAAAAAAAAAAAAATGTTGTCAGATTTATATAAAGTTCCACAAATGTTGTAGAAGATGCAACATTATTTCAAATAAAAAATATCAAGTGTATACCGTTATTGAAAATTTGAATGATCTATTTTTAACTCAAGACCATTTAAAGTTATAAAGGAAAATATGTTACTTCGTTGTCTCTTCCATTATTTTAAAACTTTATATCTAATATTTAAAAAAAAAAAATTATATTCATTCCACCCTTTATTATTTATAATTTACTCTATGAAATTATGTTTCAAACATTTTCAACTGCAATCCAACACATTATTCATATATAAATTAATCAAATGAAAAATTTATATATTTTAGTAATAATTTCTTTCAGTACTTTTAAATTTCATGTCAGATACTTACTATTTAAATTTAATTAAAAGTATATTTATTTAGAAATTTATGTTCTAAAATTTTTAAACCACGTGTCCTCTAACTAGTATACTTTTTTTTCAAAAAAAAAAAAATTATAGAGTAGTAAAACTACTTCAATATATTTAATTTGGTGCCTAATAAAAAAATATTGCTATATTAAATTAGAAGGATTCACACAAAGAAATGAACTTTTAACATTCACACAAAGAAATGAACTTTTAACATTCACAACAAACCTTTGTATATAAGAAGATAATAAATAATCTAATAAAAGAAAAAATTCACGATACACAATCTAAAGGGCCATTACTTATCTGAGCATAGATAATTGATATGTCCTCGTTCTCTCATTCTCTCAAGGTAAGGAGTTATCTTATAGACTTAGAATCTGTTTGAATTGACATAGAAAAACAAATGTTTTTCAAAAATTTATTTTCATTTAAACACTTTTGATAAAAGGTATAAAATAAAACACTTATGTGTGTTTAGAAACTTCTTTTAAAAAATGTTTTTATATAAAAATTTGTTTAGTTTGTTATATGCTAAAAGTGTTTTCCTTATTAATGTCAAATTACTATAAAGAATGACTATAAAGTATCATGAACTAATAATCTAAAATAATGGTACTCGGGGGTTTGTCGCCAGCGTCGGTGGTCGTTGTCGATGGTGGACGTGTTGGGGTTGATGCCCTAAGTCTCGTGGTCTTCTAGTGGTCTTTTAGTTTGTAATTCTATTGTACAAACAATTTACTTATCTAATAAAATAAGAGATATTTTATTAGACATTTAGTTGCATTAACCCACAAAAACCGATAAACTAAGATTCAAAGTTATCTTCTGTAAATTAAACATATGTGTGGAGACATATAGATGGATCATGTTTAAGTGATAACCTAAATGGTCTGTAGTAGATAGATAAGGTTGGGTACCTTATCTTGATGACATTACGAATACGACCCGCTTTGTAGTTATTACATTGTTGTAAAGTGTTACAAAAGATATGATTCTGATCATTCATGTGGAGACATGTGAAAGGGGGTATTCTATACAAAGAGTTTGTATAAGACCAGACCACGAAATGAATAGTATCTCTACATAACACCATTGTTAGAAGAGACTTACATTTTATCCAGATGACCATAGGCGACCTGACCTGAATCCGAAGTGAGTTATGAACTCCTACCTATGAAGGCGGTCCTTTGATCTGCATGGGTGAGAGTAGCCAGTTTCGCCGACTCAATATACCTACCATTTTAGGAATTTGTCTGATTGGGGAGCTGGGAACATAATTTCGTAAGAAGAAATTCACTCTTTCCCTACTGTTAAGATAAGTAGAGAAATTGCTCCCTTAAGAGTTAATTCTGGGGCTTGAACAATGTGGCGCCACACATTCTCTCGGTCCGAGAGAGGTTTGGTTATAGTTAGACTATTAACTTCCTTAGAGAGATCAGTGGTACTTAAGACGTTAGATGTAACTATAGGAAAAAAATGGTAATTTTGGCCCAATTGTACTTCTGAGCAACTTGTGAAGGGTCAATTCGCTGTTGATAATTGGTTATATTTAATGGACACAGAAATATATCTATAGTGCGAAGAGTGCAGTTGTCAGTCTTTAGTGGAGTGATTGATAGTTAATGGAAGTTGATTAATTTAATTAAAGAGTTTAATTAATTAATCAAGTACCATTGGAGCTAATTATAGGTCCATAAGATTCCTTCATTAGCTCAATTGAGATTAATGAGCATCAAATTAATTTGGATTAATTCGAATTATTCAAGTTAATAAAGAGAATTAATTATATAAGATATAATTAATATAAAATTAATTATATGAGATATAATTAATATAATGTATATTAATTATAATATAAAGTTTTATTTGAGAGAAAATAAATATTTGAATATGATTTAAATATTAATTATATGAATGTGATTCATGTTAAAATTACTATGAATTTGATTCATATTAAATACTATAGGTTAAGTGAAAGAATATTAAAGTATAGGTTATATGTTATATCAAATAATTCAGTTATGAGGGAGGGACTCCCTCCATTATTCTCTCTTTTGTTTAACGTGTGAAAGTGGGAAGGGCAGAGAAGTTGGATATGAATCATCTTATTTTTGCATTCTCTAATACATTGAATAGAAAAAAATTCTCAGTGTGGAATTCTCTCTCAAAATCAATATCTTCATCCCTTCCAAAATTAATTCTTGAAGCCCACAAACTCTCATTGATTCTCTACACTTCGAGAATACCAAGGTTTTCTTGTGGTATTGCCAAAATTTGGAGATCTGTTGTTGTGTTTTTTCAGTTGTTCGTGAGATCGTTCAAAGAATTCACTGAGTTCGTGACTTGGAGGGAACGTGAAGAATTTTGTCTTTAAGGGTGAGAACTCTTCATCCTTTCTCACCAATTTTCTGTGTAAATGTATGCATAATTAGAACAAATGTTTATGTCTCCGTCCTCTGTATGTTCATATGTTCTGTAAAATGAAAATTGGGATACCGATCCTTTCCACTACGAGCATGATCTACTCTTTCAATTGGTATCAGAGCACAAATTGAGTCCCAATTTTGATTTTCGAACATAATTTAGAGTAATAGTGGGTTTATGATTCTGCATTGATGAATGTTGAATGAAATTTGTACATTTAGATGTTGTCTAGATTGACCTTGTAGAATACTATTGCACTTTTACGATTCAGTATGTAAAGGGCCCGTTGTTTTGGGCATAATTTATTGCTATCGAGTCTATATTTGATGTTCGTGTCGACCATGATCAAGTTTCGATTTCAATTTGGTGAAAAAAGGAGCAAGAATCGAGAATTTGGGTGAACGAGCGAAGAATTGCAAGTATTCTGCCTTACAGCGTAAGATTTCAAGATTGCAACGTTGGCCTTACACTATAAGGTAGAAGCCTCAGCATCGCGACGCTGCGAGTAGCATAGCACTGCGCTATGAATCGAAGGACGCCAACGTCGCAACACAGGCTGAGATCATTGCGAGGCTCCAAACGTGAGGCATTGTGTGCGAGAACCAGTCCTGATCGGTGGTTCAAGGATTCTAGGCAGTTCAACAATGGTTTTCTTCGGTCTTTTAATTATTAATTTTAATAATTATTTACTTTTGTTTTATTTTGATTAATTAAATTAATATAAATATTATTAATTTAATTAATATTTTAGGAAGCCAATCACGATCCAAACTGTTGCTTTTATTTATGCATGTGATATATGATTATTTATTATTATTATATATGTAATAATGTATGTCATATAGAAAAATCCCACCATAAGATATACATTTGTTCATGCATCATTTTAATATAAATGTTATATTATAAGGTTGCATGATTTATTAAACATGCTTATGCATCATATTCTATAAATGTTGTAAAGTATGAATACATGCATAAATAACATTTTCATGCATCATTTATATTATAGTTTTTTTAAAAATATGTCATTAGATGCATGTATAGGTTCTATTTGTTTCATTTAATCATTACAATAGTTATAATTAAATGAAATTAGAATTAAATTCTATAATAAAAAGCTGCTTGCTAACATAGGTTAAATCTTTTTAAATAATTTAAAATTTATTTCACATTAGACTTATGTTTAATAAATTTTTAATACGATTAGAAATAGGTATAATTTTTTAATTCAGTTTAATAAGACTAAATTGAATTTAAATAAAAGATTAAATTTATAACAAATGTATCTATAAGGGTCATTTGTCTTAATAGTTCTGTCTAGGTTAGGGTATTTAATCTAATAGAAACAAAATACCCCTACCTACAATGAGTGATTAATGTTTATTAAGGCGTTTAATGAACATAAATCAACGTTGCTAAACTATCCAACATAAATGTTACATTGGGCAAAGTTAATAAACATTTAGTAAAAATTATTAGCCGAATTTTTCTAAGTTAATCAACCCTAGGTAAAACACTCAATGGGAGAAAAATGGGGTATACGATACTTTACTTTTCATTTCACGTTTCTCCCTAAACGTTTACACCGTGAGACCTATGCTTAGCCCCGAGGCACCTTTGCTAGTGTCTCCTATGGGTGGTGTTTGCGTAGGTCAATAACAAGGTGAATGAAGAAAGTGTCTATAGTAAGTGGGAGAGGGACATGTGTCAACACATCCCATGGTCTCCTTCATTAGTTTGTAGTAAATTTTCATGCTCAGTCTTGAGACACCTTTGCTTGTATCCTTTACGAATAATGTTTGCATGAGTCTTTACCAAACTCTAGAAATGGATAGGTTTGCTTTAGTTTTTGTCTCAATCGATTTTTTCCTATTGTTGGTTCATTGGGCCGAAACTCTAAAATCTAAAATAAGGGATTAAACTTATAAAAAAAATATTAAGTAAGTTAACCATTTTTGGACCAAATAATGGTGACTAATAATTATTGGAATAAAAGCTATTTTGGTGGAATTATTAGTTGAGATTGTTTAAATTCATTGAAGAGGTAACTAATCACCCTATGGTGGCTTTTACCCTACCCTACTGAAGCATCATTGCAAAATAGATATCACATAGGTTACATTAGAATTTTGCTTAATTGATTGGTTTTTTTTTAATTGGCTAAGGTATGTATAACTAATATAAAGAAATTGTATGGTTTTAGCAATTTCATTATGACAAGTACTACTTTAAACCTGCTTTCCGCTGATATGTTAAATAACGATAACTGTACCAATTGGAAAAATATTATTAATACTCTACTCATTATCGATGACCTGCAATTCGTCTTGATTGAGGAGTGTTCTGAAGTCCCAACTGCTAATGCAGTTTGAAATGTTCAAGAGGCATATGAGCGATGGCTCAAGGCAAATAAAAAGGCCCGAGTGTATATCTTGGCCAGCTTGTCTGAAGTTTTGTCCAAGAAGCATGAGCTCATGCTCACGACCCGTGAGATCATGGAGTTCCTTAGGGGAATGTTTGGACAACTATCCACACAGCTCAGGTATGATACTCTCAAATACATTTTCAATGCACAAATGAAAGAAAGGACATTTGTCTGAGAACGTGTTTTGAACATGATGGTCCACTTTAACGTGACAGAGATGAACGAGTTTGTCATCTACGAGGCTAGTCAGGTTAGTTTCCTCTTGGAAACTTTACTTGAAAGTTTCCTTCAGTTTCGTAACAACGCTGTCATGAACAAGCTTGACTACAACCTGACCACCCTACTCAATAAGTTGCAGAATTACCAGTCCTTGATGAAAGTCAAGGAATATAAGGGTGAGGCAGATGTTGTCTCGTCCTTTAAAAAGTTCTACAAAGATTCGTCATCTGGAATTAAATCTACACCTTTTTTATTTAGCACTAAAAAGTGGAAGAAGAAGAAGGGAGATCAGAGGAAAGCTAACTCCGTTGCTGCCCAAAAGGGTAAGAAGGCCAAGGCCGTAAAGGGAATCTGTTTACATTACAATCAGAAGGGATATTGGAAGAGAAATTGTCCCAAATATTTGGCAGATAAGAAGAAGGTCAAATAAGGTAAATATGATTTACTTGTGTTGAAAACTTGTTTAATGGAGAAAGATGATTCCTCCTAGATAATTGATTCAAGCGCCACTAACTATGATTGTTCTTCATTTCAGGGAATTAGTTCCTGACGAAAGTTGAAGACTAGTGAGATGATGATGCGGGTTGGAACTGGACACGTCGTCTCAACTGTGACAGTGGGAGGAATCCATTTATGTTTACAGAAATCATATCTTTTGTTAAACAATGTTTATGTAGTTCTTGACTTAAAAATGAACTTGATTTCTGTAAAGTGTTTGTTAGAACAATTATGTACCTTAAATTTTATTGTGAATTAAGCGTTTATATACAAAAATGGTGTTGAAATTTGTTCTGCAAACTTAGAGAGTAACCTTTATGTGCTAAGATCATTAGCATCTAAGACCCTCCTTAATACTGAATTATTCAGAACTATTATAACTCAAAACAAAAGACAAAAAGTTTCTCCTAAAAAAATGCTCAACTTTGGCTCCTAAGACCAGGTCACATTAATCCCAATAGGATCGAGAGATTGGATAAGAATAGACTTCTAAGTGAGTTAAAAGAATTTTTTTTACCAGAATGTGAGCCATGCCTTGAAGGCAAAATGACTAAGAGACCTTTTTATTGGAAAAGGTCACGGAATCAAAGAACCCTTAGAACTTGTACATTCGGACCTTTGTGGTTCTATGAATGTCAAGGTAAGAGGATAGTTTGAATATTTTATCACTATCACAGATGATTATTCAAGGTACGAGTGTGTTTACTTAATGCAACATAAGTCTGAAGCCCTTGAAAAGTTCAAGGAGTACAAGGCTGAGGTTGAAAATGCATTAGGTAAAACAATTAAAATGCTTTAATCTGATTGAGGTGGAGAGTATATGGATTTAAATTCCAAGATTATTTGATTGAACATGAAATTGAATCCAACTCTCAGTACCTGGTACACCTCAGCAGAATGGTGTATCAGAAAGAAGAAATCAAACCTTGTTGGACATGATTTGGTCTATGACGAGTTAAGCTCACTTGATTCATTTTAGGGTTATGCAATAAAGTCTGTAGCCTATATTTTGAACTGTGTTCCATCTGTTGGATTTGGAGTCCTAAATCTTATGTATCTTGTAGTTTGTAAATACAAATCATATAATTAATAAAATAAGAGGTATTTTATTAACGTTTAGACTGCATTAATTCAATCCAATAAACTAAGTTCCAAGTTTATTTCATATAATTTAAAACATATATGTCGTTGACATATAGGTGGATCATGTTTAAGTAATTACCCAAATGGTTTGTAGTAATGGATAAGGTTGTGTATCTTATCCTGTAACACTATGAATATGACCTACTTTGTAGTTGTTACAATTATTGTAAAGTCCTACAAATGATCAGATCTTGATTTTTCATGTGGAGACATGTGAGCGAAAGTATTTTATACAAATAGTTTGTATAAGACCGGACCACGAAATAAATAGTCTCTCAATATAACACCGTTACTAAAAGAGACTTACATATCACTAAGATGACCATAGGTGACTTGATCTTAATCCTAAGTGAGTTGTGAACTCTTATTTATGAGAGTAATCCTTTGATATGTATGGGTGAGAGTGGCTATATTAGCCGACTCAACAAGCCTACCATTTTGGGGATTTGTTCGAGTAAGGAGCTAGGAACAGAACTAGACAAGATGGAATTTAATCCTTCTGAATCTTAGAGAAAGTAGATAAATTGCTCCCTTAATAGCTAATTCTGGTCTTGAACAATGAGGCATCAACCTCTCACTAGCCCGAGAGGTGTTTGTTTATAGTTGAACTATAAATTGTTTGTTCATTAGAGGAACCGGTGGTACTGAAGGATGTTGGATTTTATGTCCTAAAACTCGTAGTTTGTAAATTAATAAACATATTCTGTTTTATTTTACGATAAAGTTGTTATTGAAATTGTAATCTTGAATTCAATAAACTAAGGTCCTGAGGCTATTTAATATAGTTTGAACTTTATGTAGTGATATAAATGTGGATTAAGTTCAAATATATAGCCAAAATGGTCTATAGTATATAAATGAAGTTGGGCGCCTTGTTCTAGGGACACTATGGATGCGACCCACTTTGTAGTTAGTACAAACGATGTGATCCTGAATCGTTCATATAGAGATATGTGAGTGGGGGCATCCTATGCAATGAGTTTGCATAAGACTGAACCATGAAATAGTCACTTTTTACGTTCTAAATACCGTTTTATGTATAAAATTGACTATTTCGGTAATTGATGACCTAGGTAACTTAATCTTAATCCTGAGTTAACTATGAACTCCTGTTCACTTGAAATTATCCTTAGATCTACATAGGTGAGAGCAGCTCATTATCGCTGGCCCAATAAGCCTCCCATTTCAGGGGTAAGATCAGGTGGATAGCTGAGAACATAAGGTGCAAGACGGAATTCACTCCTACCCGTTATAGGGATAGTAGATTGGTTGTTCCCTTTAGTACTGAATCCAGGTCTTGAACAAGGGGCCTCACCCTCTCCTTAGCCCGAGAGGGATTCGATTTATAGGTTGGACCTTAAACCAATTGTTCATTAGAGAATCAGTGGAACTTAAGGAACAAGATGTAGTCTTGGGGTAAAACGGTTTTTGTGACCCAGCCGAGATTACGAATAACCTGTAAAGGATTAGCTTACTAATCATGGTTATATCAAATAGACACAAATATATATATAGTGAGGGGAGTGCAACTATGGGACTATAGTGGAATGACCCGTTAGTTAACGAATGTTGATTAGCTCTGTCTAAAGAGTTTTAGCCAGCTAATCTCGGATCGTTGGAGCCCATGATCTATAGGTTCATTAGGTTCCCCTACTAGCTCATATGGAATAAACTTAGAACAGTATGATAGAATAATTCGAATTATTCAAATTAGGTGAAGAGAGAGAAACCGACAAGTATATGTGATATAGTGATCGGGTTTTCAGTTTAGAGATATAGCTTTAATAATTTAAATGTGATTTAAATATCAAGAATATGAATACGTTCATATTCGGAAGCTCGAAAATAATGGAAATGGTCAAAGATGTTAAAAGTCAAAGAGTTGACTTTTGATTTTGAAAAGTAAAACTTTGACCGATCTTATATTCAAATGTGATTTGAATTTCGAGAAAATGAATGCGGATTCATGCTCAGGAGGTCAAAATTAGTCAACACGGAAAAATAATAAAAAGTCAAAATGTTGACTTTTTGGTCAAATTTGACTTTGACAAAATGACTATTTTGTCCTTTGACTAAAGTTAGTGAGAAAATCCAAACTTTTGTTGGATAATTCCACTAACAAAATAGTGGACTAGGTGTTGGCTTATAGTGGAGACATTAAACCCACTTAGATAGTAGATTCTAGGTGTTGGGTTTTTATGAAGTTGTTTCATGCAATTGTTGCATGCCTTTTTTCTATAAATTGGGCTTTCAATAATGGATGAAAAACTTTTGCCTTTTTTGCAAAAATTAGTTTCACAAATTTGGCCTGAAAAAAATTAAAAACCCAACCCAAAAAAATCTCCATTTTTTCCCCATCTCTTTCTCTCTCTCTCTCTCGGTTTCTTCATCCACTAGATCCCACAATGCAGTTCTGAGTCCAGAGGATAGTAGGTCAACTCTAGTGGTGGTCCGGAAGAGTTTGGGTCGAGATTCAGCGAGGAAAAGCGTTTTTTGTGAACTACAAAGGTTGTATTCCATCCCTTTTAATTTACTGTTTTTTCCTTCAATTGCATGTGTTTTTTCCTTTAAATTAAAAGCAAGTAGAGTGTAATTAGGTCTTTTTTCCGCTACGTATATTTCGTGTTCCATCAAAGGAGTTAGATGTAACTATAGGGGTAAAACGATCATTTAACTCAGCTGTAGTTATGAGCGATTTGTGGAGGGTCGACCCATTATTCATTGGTTATATCCATGAGCACAGAAATATATCTGCAGTGCAAAGAGTGCATTTTTATCTTTAGTGGAGTGACTGGTAGTTAATGAATATTGATTAATTTAATTTAAAAGTTTAATTAATTAATCTCATATCATTAGAGCTTCTAATTTGTAGGTCCATAAGGTCCCCTTGTTAGCTCGCTAAAGGATAGTAATGAGGAATTGTTTGAATTGTTCAAATCAATTGAGAAAATTTTATATTAATGAGATTAATATACAATGATTAATTATAGATGTGATATATAATCTAAATTATGTAAGAGAGAAATATTTGAATGAGATTCAAATATTAAATTCAAGTGAATTAGATTCATGAAAAATTAATTAATTATAATGTTAGAGATGTGGATACATATAAATATGTGATGTTTATATGTTAATTAATTAACTATATATTAAATAGGATTTAATATATGGTTATTTAATTAGTGTGCCAATTAATTAAATAAGGATTATTTAACCATTTAGTATTAAGGGAATAAAAGTAAACACGTGGAGAAGGGGTTAACCCTGCCAATTAATTAAATAAGGATTATTTAACCAATTAGCATTAAGGGAATAAAAGGAAACACGTGGAGAAGGGGTTAACTCTTCTCCATATAAATGTATCCTTATAGCACATTTCAAGGAAGGATTTCATTTGTGTAAAAATACCTAGCCTCCACTAAAATCCTCTCTACTCTCTCATCAATTTTCTCTCTAACTCTTCCTCTTCCAAGTGTTGGAGACCACTCATCCAATCCTTGGAATCCAGAGAATAACAACGTTATTCTTACAGTGGTGTCCTTAATCGTGAGCAAAGAAAGAGGATTTTTCGAGAAGTTTGGGATTCAACAAAGGTGAGCTACATTTTTTCTTTTCTCCATCTTCAATAGCATATTGAATATAATGTTTATTCTCCATTATTCTTTGTATGGACTGTTGTGATTTTATTTCTTTTACATGGAAAAACTGAATGCAAAGCGATCTCACGCTTTCGCGGAAATTCGATTTTTTTCAATTGGTATCAGAGCCAATACTTGTATTTCCATTTTTTGCATTTTAGAAACAAAAATCAGTGTAGAAAGATGGGTTTTAATCTATATTTTGAATGTGAGGTTTACAATATTGGATGTTTATACTTTTTGGTACTTAGCTTTACATTTTAATGCGATTAAAATGTAAGGGCCTATTGTTTTTTGGGCATTTAAGTATTGTTATCAAGTCTTTAAGTCTATGTCGGTCGAGGAGCAAGAGTTGCTGAAGAGATCGGTGAAAAAAAAAGGTTTTCGGTCTAAGTTTGAAGCAAAACACAACAAAAAGAAGGTTTCTAGACTACAACGTCACGACGCTACTATCAAAGCGTTGTGATGTTATGAGGCGAGGCGAGGCAGACAATATCCGTAGCATTGCAAGGCTACCCCCCAACGTTGCAACACTCAAAACTTCACAAGCGTGCGTGAGGAATCCGATGGTTGTGAGTTCGAGTCCCCTCTTCGGTGTTTGCAGTAGATTTCTTTTTTTTTTTTTTTGTAATTTTATTCATTTTTATTAATTGAATTAATATAAATTAGTTAAATTAATTTAATTAATGTCTTATGGTGCCAAAATTTGGTATAATATTTGTTGTTTAATTTATCATGCATTTGATGTATGTATAAATTAGTGGATGAATTTATATTACATAATGTATGCTCTATAGATTTAAAATCTTACCTTAGGATAAACATTTTCATGCATCATATTTAATATAAGTGTTGTAATATTTATAATTGTATGATTTTATTAGCATGCTCATGCATCATAACATAAGTGTTATGTTATTTTGATGTATGTTTCATTAAGCATGTTCATGCATCATACGATGTTATAATGTTATAATGTATGGTGGAATGATTAATATGTATGTTTAATTCTCATGGAGGACAAATATAAGTATTATATTTTTCAATGAAATGAACTTTGCATTGAGCATGACACTATTAGATAAATATAATTGTTATATTTTATCAACGTCATTAGATACAAATTATAAGTTTTAATATGGTATCAAAATATAATTGTTATATGTTTAATGAAATAGAATAAAATCTATAATAAAAAGTTGCATGCAAACATAGGTCCAACTTAATTTTAAATGGTTTAAAATTAATTCACCTAGACTTGTGTTGAATGGTTTTCCAATGAGATTAGAAATAGGTTAATATTTTAATTTGTTTTAATAGGATTAAAATGAAATTAGTAAAATATTAAATTTATAAAATAATTTCCTATAAGGGATCTTTGTCTTAGGAGCGTTTTGTCTGGGCTGAGGTATTTAAGCTGACGGAAATGGAACATCTCTACCTGGGAACCGACCTGGATGATGAATTGGGAAAATATTCTATAAACATGCAATAAATGATTGAATTTATTAAAAAGTTAAATAAATGAAATCACATATTGTTAAAATATTCAATATAAATGTTATATTAATCAAATTAATAAAGAACTTAGTTAATATTTATTAGCCGGATTTTTCTAAGTTAATAAACCCATTTTTGCAAAACACTCGGTGGGAGGAAAAAGATGTATGTGATATGTCATTTTTCCACCCACGTTCTCCATAAAAGTTCACAAGGTGAGATTCATGCTCGGCCTCATGGTGCCCTTGGCGCACCCTCCCTTAGGAAGGTATTTGCATGGGTCAATATCAAGGTGAATGGAGAAAATATTTATAGTAAGTAGGAGAAGGACCTACGTTAACACATCTTGCGGTCTCTTTCATTGGTTTGGAATGTCATTTCCATGCTCGGCCTTGGGGTGCCCTGGGAGCATCCCCCTTAGGAAAATGTTTATATGGAAAAGAGATATAACAAACTCCAGAAATAGATAAGATCGCTATAATCAATTCACCAATTATGTTCTTCCCTTAGGCAGACTAATTGGGGCAGGGTTATAGGTGTTGGGTGTATGCTCTAAAGCCTCGTAGTTTTATGTTAGTTGAATCAATGGTTGATTAATTTTATATTACTTGTGCAATAATCTATTAACCCAAGATCCAAGTTTATCTGATGTAACTTAAACATGTATGTGGAGACATACAAATGGATCATGTTTAAGTGATAACCTAAATGGTCTATAGTATATGGATAAGGTTGAGTGCCTTATCTTGGTAACAATATTGATACGACTCGCTTTGTAGTTGTTACAATTGTTGTAGAGTACTACAAATGATCTGATCCTGATCATTGTTGTGGAAACATGTGACCAGAGGTATCTTATACAAAAGAGTTTGTATAAAGACTAGACCACGAAATGTTAAGTCTATTTTGATAACGCCATTTTTAGAAGAGACTTACATTTCACCAGGATAACTATAGGTGACTTGACTTTAATCCTGAGTGAATTGTGAACTACTGCCTATGAGGGCGATCCTTTGGTTTATATGAGTGAGAGTGGCCAGATTCGCCGAATCAATAAGCCTACCATTTTGGGGATTCATTTGAGTGGGGAGTTGGGAACACAGTTACACAAGAAGAAATTCACTCCTTCCCTATAGTTAAGTTAAGAAGATAAATTGCTCCTTTAAGGATTAATTCTAGAGCTTGAACAATGAGACACCTCACCCTCTCTTAGCTCGAGAGAGGTTCAGTCATAGTTGGATTATAACTAATTGTTCATTAGAGGGATCAGTGGTACTTAAGAGTTAGATATAACTACAGAGGTAAAATGGTAATTTGACCCAATTGTACTTACGAGCAATTTGTGAAGGGTCAATGCACTGTTGATTGGTTATATCCAATGGATAAAGAAATATATCTATAGTACGATGAGTGCAGCTATTAGTCTTTAATGGAGTGACCGACAGTTAATTTAATGTTGATTAATTTGATTAAAAGAGTTTAATCAATTAATCTCGTATCATTGGAGCTTCAATCTATAAGTCCATAAGGTCTCCTCGTTAGCTCAATGAGAACTGATGAGAATCAAATTAATTTTGGTTTAATTTGAATTGTTCAAGTTAATTAAAGGAAAATAATTGTATGAGATACACTTGAATAATATACATAGATATATTATATAATGTATGTTGATACATTATATAATTTTATGAGAGAAATAAATATTTGAATATAATTCATATGTTAAAATTTAATGTGAATAAGATTTATATTAAATTTATATATAGTTTCATGAGAGAAATAAATATTTGAATATGATTCAAATATTAATTATATGGATATGATTCATATAAAATCTATATGTTAAAATTTAATGTGAATATGATTCATATTAAATTTATAAAGTTCTATGAGAGAAATAGAATATGATTCAAATATTAATTATATGCTTCATATAAAAAGTATATGTTAAAATTTATATGAATATGATTCATATTAAATTTATATAGTTTGATAAGAAGGGTTGTTATTTGAATGTGATTCAAATATTAAATTATATGAAAGTGATTTATATAAAAACTATAGATTATAGTATATGTTATATAATATAAACGATAGGTTATATGTTATATGTGATATAACATATAGCTTAATAATTATATATATTAAGTTAGTTAATATATATATATAGGTGAAAATGGCTATATTAGCCAACTCAATAAGCCTACCATTTTGGGGATTTGTTCGAGTAAGGAGCTGGGAACACAATTACACAAGATAGAATTCACTCCTTCCCAATCTTAGGGAAAGTAGATAAATTGCTCCCTTAATAATTGATTCCAGGTCTTGAAGAAAGAGGCCTTCAACCTTTCACTAGCATGAGAGGTGTTAGTTTATAGTTGGACTATAAATTATTTGTTCATTAGAGGAATCAGTGGTACTTAAAGAGTTAGATGTAACTATAGGGGTAAAATGGTCATTTGACCCAGTTGTAGTTATGAGTGATTTGTGAAGGGTTAACTCACTGTTGATTGATTATATCCATGGACACAGAAATATATCTGCAGTGCGAAGAGTGCAACTATCGATCTTTAGTAGAATACTCGGTAGTTAATCAATGTTGATTAATTTAATTAAAGAGTTTAATTAATTAATCTCATATCATTGGAACTTCTAATCTGAGGTCCATAAGTTCTCCTTGTTAACTTGCTAAAGGATAGTAATGAGGAATGATTTGTATTGTCCAAATCAATTGAGGGAATTTTACATTAATAAGATTAATATATAATGATTAATTATAGATGTGATCTATAATCCAAATTATGTAAGAGAGAAATATTTGAATGAGATTCAAACATTAAATTCAAGTAAATTAGATTCATGAAGAATTAATTAATTATAATGTTAGAGAGGTGGATACATATAAATATGTGATTTTTATATATTAATTGATTAACTATATATTAAATAGGATTTAATATATTATTTAATTAGTGTACCAATTAATTAAATAAGGGTTATTTAATTAATTAACACTAAGGGTATAAAAGGAAATACTTGGAGAAGGGGTTAACCTTCCCCATATAAATATATCCTTATAACCCATTTTGGGCAAGGATTTCATTTGTGCAAAAACACCTAGCCTCCACACTAAAATCCTCTCTACTTTCTCATCAATTTCCTCTCTAACTCTTCATCTTCCAAGTGTTGGAGACCACTCATCCAATCTTTGGAATCCTAGAGAATAACAAAGTTATTCTTATAGTGATGACCTTGATCGTGAAGAGGTGTTCATTATTAAAGAAAGAAGATTTTTCAAGAAGTTTGGGATTCAACAAAGATGAGCTATGTTTTTCCTTTTCTCCACCTTCAATAGCATGTTGAATATAATGTTTATTCTCCATTGTTCTTTGTATGGACTGTTGCGATTTTGATTCTTTTAAATGAAAAAACCGAATGCAAGGTGATCTCACGCTTTTGCGGGAATTCAATTCCCTTCAATTGGTATTAGAGCCAATACTTGCATTTCTGTTTTTCGCATTTTAGAAACAAAAATCAGTGTACAAAGATGGGTTTTAATCTGTATTTTAAATGTGAGGTTTGCAATATTGGATGTTTACATTTTTTGGCACTTAGTTTTATGTTTTAATGCGATTAAAATGTAAGGGCCCATTGTTTTAGGCGTTTAAGTTTTTCTATGAAGTCTATACGTTCGTGTTGATCGAGGAGCAAGAGTTGCTGAAGAGATTGGTGAAAAATGGAGGTTTTCGGTCCAAGTTCGAAGCAAAACACAGCAAAAAGGAGGTTTCTAGATTGCAGCATCGCGATGCTACTATCAAAGCGTTGCGATGCTAGAAGGTGAGGTGAGGCAGGCAATATCTATAACGTTGCAACACTGCCTCCCAGCATTACAACGCTCCAAACTCCATAGGAATGCATGAAGAGTTCGAAAGTCGTGAGTTCGGGTCCTCGCTCCGATGTTTGTAGCAGATTTCCTTTATTTTTTGTACGATTATTTATTTTTATTAATTGAATTAATATAAAATAGTTATATTAATTTAATTAATTTTTTAGGGTGCCAAAATTTGGTCTAATATTTACAGTTTAATCTAATATGCATATTATGTATGTATAAATTAATGGATGAATTTATATTACATAATATATGTCATAGAGATTTTCAAAAAGCACTAGGGTGACTCCCCACTCGATATACGGATGTTAAACAAAAAGCACTGTAACTAACAACAGTAAAACAAGTAAATGAACACATGAGTTGGTAACCCGGTTCGGCAATAAACCATCTATGTCTGTGGGGAAGTGTGCCTAGGAAAGATAATCCACTAATATTAAAGAGTTAAGCAATTTACAAAATAGTACTTATCTGTAATACACCAACTACTATAATGGCTCACATAGAGCTTAAACTCCAACGTCACCTAGGCTCCCTCTAGATGTGAGACTCCCTCTCAACTGAACTTAGGCTCTCCCTAAGTATATTAATATTAGCGTCTGACACTTCGACACCCAATAGTGTGTGAGACTCCTCTCAACATGTTATCTTCCTCTTGGATTAGCGAACTCCCTTCAATGACAAATCTTAGGTTCTTCTAAGATAGAGAACTCCTTCTCTAAAGCGGAGTCTTAGGCTCCCCCTAAGATTGAGAATCCCTTTTCTGGCAGCTAGGTCTTAGGCTTCCCCTAAGTTGTGATAATCTTCAAAATGTTGTAATTAACGGATGAAAAACTTACACAGTGGAATAAAGTGAGTAACGAGCAAGAACGCAATGTACAACAATTCGATCATAGTACTATAAACGTATTGCTCTAAAAAACACAAATTGCTGTAATAAAACTGCTCACCGGAAGTAAACTAAGACACTTCTTTTATAGATGAATCTAGAAAAGGAAATACCTCCCAAAAAGGACAAAATAAGTCACACCGCAATAAGGTAAAATATCAGACCAACTATCACAGCCGGATATTTCTAAATAATGAAAATATTTTGATGTCACAACAGGATATTAAGACTTTATTTGAGAAATATGCAGAATCACTACCTTAGAGAAAATTATAAAGCCAATAAACCAAATCTCTAACAATTTTTTTATAGGCAGAACACAAAATAATCTACCATTTAATAACAAGCACATATGTCTAAAAGAAAGACTTGGCAAAATAATAACATAAAAAATTCAGAACCATAACCAACAAAGAACATAATTCAGACATAACCCTCCAAACACAACCAATCGAAACTGACCGCCAACCACTCTTGCTTTCTGGCTGTAAAAAAAATACCCAAAAACAACAACTTCGTGGTTGAGAAGAGGAAACTCCTGCATCCCTAGACAAGACGGACCGCATAATTAATAAAACCTCTTCCACTTTAGCCTTTTTCTCCTGAAGTTGGTGCACCAAAGACTCAAGGTCACGAGATTCAGTGGAAAACAGTTGGAGGATATGACCAGCAAATGAAGAAGCTATTTAACCTCGACTTGGTGACCATGCAAAAGCGTAGGGTTGATAGAGAAAAGACTTAAAGATGATCCAACAACTTCTGAAGTAGCGAGAAGATCAAGCTTCATTATTGAATTGTGCTCTAGACGCAATTTGATACATTAAAGTAGCAAGAGCAATGGACAAACCAGATTTGTGAGAAGAAGGGCATCAATTATCAATCTGAATCCTATGCAGAAGGGTATATTTAACACTTAAACAATTTATAGACAGTTGACCCCTTTATGGTCAAGTGGAACGAGCTCTTCTAGTCAATGCAAACACCAAATCTCTTAGAGAAGGACGTTGATCCCTCACATTTTTAGGCACATTGCGACAAAGAAATTAGTTGATCACGACAACAAAGAAAACAAACAAATGATGCCTAATGTGCACCTTCTGCAAAATTAGGCTAGCTGCATCTACAAAATCTGAAGGAAGATTCACAACGAATTCGTGCACCAACTGGGAATAGTAGGGCCTCAAGTTAAAACTAGTTTCTTTCAAGATCAGAAGTTTGAATCATTTCTATAAGCTTTGCACATTCTTGAGTGTGTTCGGATAATTTTCTCATCCACAATATTTTGAACGAACTTTCACAGGCTTGCACTTTCTTCCGTGTGAAAAGAGACCCCATCCAAAGGCACAGAAGGGAACATTAGTCATAGATGGCTGTTTTCTCTTAGTCTAAGTTGTGGCCCTTGCGACCCGAAAAGAGCCTGTAGCTTCATTGTCTGAGCTACTTTTGAAACCCCAGTCAGAGGGTTCCTCAGAAGCGGTTTGTTTAGAGTCATTATCAGATGACTCAAAGGAGGTATCAACACCAATATTAACAACCCAGAAACACCAGTACCAACAATAGTTTTCTTAGATCGAAGGGCAATAATAATGATATTGTCTTTCTCCTAAAAAAGAGTGGAATAGGGATAATTCTCATGACTCGGATTGCTGAATTCAGTGGCAACTTCAGTTTCAACAACTCTTTTCACATTCTTAGAAGCATTAGAGATCAACAAATCAACATTAATAAGATTTTGATCCGGTAAAGTGGAAGACTCATACAGAGTCATGACATTTTCTTCAACAGTTTGAGCCTCGTCACTAGACCCAGTACCAGTAATAGCCAGAACCATAGGAGCACTTTGCAAATTAATAACATCGAGTATATAGGAGGCAAAACAATATTTTCAACAATAGGCTTCAAAATATTTTCATCAGAAACATTCACACCTTCAGTTCCTTTTAACTCAGCAGCAGTCTCAACTTAATCAAATTCCAAGATTATAATTGTAATAGAAAAAAACACACTTTAAGATTCAAAACAATCTGAAATAGCAACATTAGAACCCAAAATAGTGCCAAGAGTATGAACAGAAGCAACAACACAACCAGAACCAGATTCATCAACAACAAGCCAAGCCAAATAACTCTTCCTCTTTCTAGCAAAAAAAATAAAATAAAATAAAATAAAAATCAAGCACGCCTCTGGGAAGAAAAACCCCCATTAGTTCTGGATAGTCAGTATCAACAACTTTTGAAGACAAATTCACAAAAATCTTTTTTACAGGTTGGGGATAATAAGACTACAGATTCAACACTATTCTTTCCACACCGACATTAAGAGGCAATTCCATTAAATAAAGATAATCTTGGGTGTGCTTTGACAATTCTTTTTCATTAATAATATTTCTCTTCACCACATATTTCCAAAACTAGCACTTCTCGGTATGGTAAGATACTCTATCTAGTAAAACAAAAGATACATTAGAATTGGTAAACTACTTTCTTTTGCCTTTTTTCGTAGCATAAGTGACACGGACATTTTTAGCTTCTTCAATATCAGAATTGGTATAGAAGCCCTAGTTGGAATCCTCTTCAGAAGAAGACTTTTCATAATCATTTTTTGATGTCTCATGTGAAGCATTAACATCAGTCGCAACAACAATGTCATCATCAGTATCAACACCAACATCCACATCCTCATTTGATCTCTTTGGCTGAAGCTCAACAAAAGGAGTATTATCATCAATATCTTCATCATAACCATTTGCATCTAAGGGATTTTTCAGGATTCTGTTTACTAGTTTTATGGTCAATATCAGAAAGACTGCATCTTTCAAATTCTCATAAGTAGACAATGTGTTACTAACAAAATCATGATTCACATTTCATGGTTCAGTCATGGAAGTTGTCTCAAGAGAAGCATTAACACCATTTTTAACAAAATACATGGGTTCATCAATAACTTTTTCAACATTCAAACCAACAGTTCATGGGTTCATCAATAACTTTTTCAACATTCAAACCAACAGTTCTCGTCACAGGGAATGTAGATATAAAAGCAATCGTCTCAGAAATTACTTTATCAACAAATTCATTTAACACATGCTCATTAAATATAGGAATATTTTTTGGGTTTTATGTCATAAAACTCGTAGTTTATAAACAATAAAACTTATTCTGAAAATTCCATAAGTTGTTATTGAATATATGTATTGCTTATTTTGTTTTAGAAATCCAATAAACTAAAAGACCCTGACTATTACATGAGTACTTGAACTTTATGTGGAGACATAAAAGTAAATCAGGTTCGAGTAAATAGTCAAAATTATCTATAATATATGAATGAGGTTGGGTGTCTTATTCTGGTAACACTATTAGATGCGACCCACTCTATAGTTGTTACAAGGAGTTGTAAAGTGCTACGGACGATGTGATCCTAATTCGTACATGTTATGACATGAGGAGTGGGGGTGTCTTGTACAATGAGTTTGTACAAGATGGGACGATGAAATCAGTCACTCTTACTTTATAACGTTGTTTACTGTTTAAACTGACTATTTCAAAGTGATGACCTAGGTAACTTGACCTTAATTCTGAGCTAACTATGAACTCTTGTTTATTCGGGATTATCCTTAGATTTGAATTGGTAAGGGTTGGCTCAATAAATCTCCATTTCAAGGGTAAGACTGGGTAGATAGTTGAGGACATAGGGTGCAAGATGGAATTTGCTTCTACTCGCTTTCAAGGATAGTAGAGAGGTTGTTCCCTTAAGTGCTGACTCCGAGTCTTGAACAAGGAGCCTCACACTCTCATTGGCTCAAAAGGGACTCGGTTTATTGATCGGATCACAAATCAATTGTTCATTAGAGGATTAGTGTGACTTAAGGAACAAAAGGTAATCTCGGGGGTAAAACAGACATTTGACCCAACCGTTATTACGAACAACCTGTGAAGGATTAACTTACTAATCATGGTTATATCGAGTGGATATAATATATCTACATTGAGGGGAGTGCAACTATGGGCTTTAGTGGAGTGACCCATTAGTTAACGAATGGGGGTTAATTCGGTGTAAAGAGTTTAGCTTTATGAGATATAATTACGCGTTTAATTTTGGAATTAAACAGAATTGGACAATTAATTAATATTTAAATATGATTTAAATATTAAATTCATGAAGGTGGAATTTGTGTAAAATTAATTTAATATTTGATATTAAATTAATTAGACTGTTTAATTAATTATATATTATTAATTTTATTAAAAAATTAATTTATTGAAATTAATTTTGTAAAATTGATAAATTTTTTTCAATTTTTGAAATCAAATTGATTTGGAAAAATCAAATTGGAATTGGAATAAAATTGGAAAACACAAATTTTAGAAATGTTGAATTTTTTCACTCACAACGAAGTAGCGCACTTAACATCAACTTGACTCTACCTTCAATACTCCAAGCATGAGCTGCATCTCATGCAACCTTTTTCTTTGCATGAATGTCTTGCAATAAATAAAGAAGATGGAAGTAGAATTGAGGCATGCATTAGTTGAATTTTTACAAAAAAAATTGAGTTGAAGAAGGCATTCTTCAAGTGGATGCAGCAGTGAGTTCTTCTCTAAATTCTCTTCATTCAAGCTTATTTTGAGTCCTACAACTCAATCTAAAGCTCCAAGAGAATAGTAGGAAAGATCTTGAAGTGGTTCACAATAAGTTTTGGAGAAGATTTGCAGCTGAATTCGTGACTCAAAGAGTTTTTACAAATGTATTACTTGAAACCCTCTTATTATTGTATGACCATGCTTTACTTATAGCCAAAATTAATGAATTATAATGCTTATTGATCCTTGTTGCTTCCGCTGCATGCTGATATACTCTTACAATTGGTTCAAAGCATCATTTAAGCATTCAATTTGGTTTAACTTTGGTGTGGTGGGTGTTTTTCATGAGATATATGAAAATGGTGCACTGATATGATTTTCTAAGTTTTGGCATTTAAATTCTCTTTGATTCCTTGATTAAACTTGTAATTTTCTCTTGCTTGATGAGCTTATATATGTGCTCAAGAGTCTGTGTCATTAGCATTGAAATTAAGTTGTAATTGAAGAAAGAAGTGAAGAAAGTCGAGCATTAGAAACCAGTTTTTTCAGCATCTACTCAAAACTCGATGCTCATTTTTAAGCGAGAGTGAGATTTAATTAAGTTTCAAGCGAGATTTCATTTCCAGCGAGATTTTGATGGAATTTTCGAGTGAGATTTTCAAGTTCAAACGATATTTTGATTCAAGTTTGAGCGAGATTTCTAGTTCGGGCGAGATTCTAATGGAATTTCGAGCGAGATTTCGAGCATGGAGCGAGAGATCGAGTTTGAGTGAGAATCTTAAACTGGTTTTCAGCAAGAGATCGAGTTAGAGCGAGATTTCAATGGAGTAGTGAGAGCTGAACCTAGCGACACTTGCCTTAGCGAGAGTAGCAAGATTGAACCGAGCGACACTAGAGTAGTCGATTCAACCAATTTTCTTCAGGTCCTGTCCGGTTCGGCCTCAAATGGTTTTTGGCTGTCCGATTCAGGACAATTTTGGTTTGGTTCAAGTTGTTTGGTTCGGTTTAGAGCGATTCAAAGGTCCGGAGCGGTTTTGGAGCTGTTTCTTGCTATTTTGGTAATAAATAGGCTTTTGTTTGCTTGTTTTACGCTAAAACTAAAACCATTAGTAATATGTTTAATTATTTATGCATGTGATGTATGTTATAATTAAATAAATCTTGTATGTGCATACAGTAATGTCATTGATTTTAAAAATTCCACTATAGGAAACATGTTACATGCATTGAAAGTATGTTATAAAATGTTATAATATATAGTATGCATGTTTAGGGTTTTTCTATTTAATATAAATGTTTATATTAAATATTGAATGCGTTTGATGTATGTTGTGGATATTTAGCATGTCTAAAATTTGTAAGCTATTATAAAATTGGTTAGATCATTTTAAATCCATAACAATGAACAGTTGCATGCTCAAAGTAGGTTAACCAGTCGTTTTAATAGTATAAATAGGTCATTAAACTTGTACAACTTAGGTTTACAAACTCAACCGGTATATAATCCTGTTTGAAGGCCAGAGTAGTTAAGTTGACAATCTACGGAATACCTCCTATTGAGGTTAATGCCCTAAAGTCTCGTGTCCTGTATTTGTTAAACAGAAATTACGAACACCTGTGATTGTTAATATATAATATTCACTTCAGCTCTTGTTGTTTTGCCTCATTTACTTGTTTTATTTGCTTTACCACAAACCAATAAACATAAAATCCCTGGTATCTATATTGTGACTAAAGCATGTATGTGATGAAAATACAAGTGGATCATGTCTTGAGTGATAACCAAAATGGTCTGTAGTATATGGATATAGGAGGGAAACCTTATCCTGGTAATGCTACGGATGCGGCCCGCTTTGTGGAATGGTCACAAGTGTTATGACTTGCCACAGATGATCTGATCCAGACATTCGTGTTGGGGACATGCGAGCAGGGGCATCCTATACAATGAGTTTGTATAAGACCTGACCATGAAGTGTTAATGTCTCTTTATATAACACCGTTCATGACAGAGACTTCACTTCACTAGGATGACCGGTAACATGACCTCAATCCTGAGTGGGTTAGGAACTCCTGCCATTGAGGGCGGTCCTTTGATTTGTATGGGTGCGAGTGGCCAAGTTGTCGATTCAAACCTACCATTTTGGAGATTCGTCTGATTTGGGAGCTGGGAACTCAACTACACAAGATGAAATTCACTCCTTCCCCGAGGCAGGGGTAAGTAGATAGATGGCTCCCTTAAAGGCTGATTCCGGGGCTTGAACGATGTGGCGCCACACACCTTCTCTTGGCCCGAGAGGTGTTCAGACATAGTTGGACTATGTTGTATTGTTCATTAGAGAAATCAGTGGTACTTAAGGAGTGAGATGTAACTATAGGGACAAAATGGTAAATTGGCCCAGCTGTACTATGAGCATCTGTGAAGGGTCACGTACTGATGATTGGTTATATCCAATGGACACAAAAATATATCTGTGGTAAGAAGAGTTCAGTTGTTGGTATTTAGTGGAATCACTAACAGATAACGGATGGTGAATCTCGTGGTTAAAGAGTTTAGTTAGCTATTCACGTACCGCTGAAGCTTCGAACCACAAGTTCATTAGGTCATCTGGGTAGCTTGGATTGACAAGAGGAAGTTCAATTATATATGATATAATTGGATTGGTTAATTATATATGATGTAATTGGCTAAATGTATGAGATACATTATTTTGGAGGAAATTAGATATAAATATGATTTATATCAAGTAGAGGAAAATACTGTAGTAGATATATGATATCAAACTATAGGATATAAATATAATATGATTATAGTTATTAATTAAATTAATTGATTAATTATTTAATAATTAACCAATTAATTCACGTTTGAACATGGGAACATGGGGCTGCGAAGGTTAAGGTAACCGACGGGTTATAGTATGAAAATCGTTTTCATTTTGAGGAATTAATTCGGTCGTGCTTTTGATATCCCGCACCCAAAAAGAAACTGTGAAAGAGCGATCACGAGAGCCTATACGATAGAATCTCATTCGTCTAAACGATCGTCTAGTTCATGCGTTCTCTAAACGATCGTACACTACTTTCCTAAACGATCGTCCAGTTTTTCCTAAACGATCATGTAGTTCTACTATATGATAAACGTCTCCGCTATACGATAGAAAAGTTCTTCTCGCACGCGCTTATTGTCTACACGAAGTCTTTTCCTCCATCCTCTACCAAACTCACCATGCGCTTCCCCTAAGTTGTGATAATTCAAATCACAAAATGTTGTAATTAACGATGAAAAAAAACTTATCACAGTGGAATAAAGTGGAGTAACGAGCAAAGAACGCCAATGTAAAACATTCGATCATAGTACTATAAACGTATTGCTCTAAAAACACAAATTGCTGTAAATAAAAGACTGCTGCACCGGAGTAAACTAAGACACTTTTTTATAGTGATGGAATCTAGAAAAGGGAAATACCTCCAAAAGGACAAAATATAAGTGCACACCGCAATAAGGTAAAAATATCAGACCAAACTATTCACAGCCGGATATTTCTAAAATAATGAAAATATTTGATGTCACAACAAGTGATATTAAGACTTTATTTGAGAAATATGCAGAATCACTACCTTAGAGAAAATTATTAAAGCCAATAAACCAAATCTCTACTACAATTTTTCCTTTTACTAGGCCAAGAACACAAAATAATCTACCATTATAATAACAAGCACATATGTCTAAAAGAAAGACTTGGCAAAATAATAACATAAAAAATTCAGAACCATACAACAACAAGAACATAAATTTCAGACATAACCCTCCAAACACAACCGAATCGAACTGACCGCCAACCACTCTTGCTTTCTGGCTGTAAAAAAAAATACCCAAAAACGAAGCCACCACACCAACTTCGTGGTTGATGAAGAGGAAACTCGCTCGCTCCCGTAGACAAGACGGACCGCATATTAATTAAAACTCATTCCCACTTTAGCTTTTTTCCTGAAGTTGGTTCGCACCAAAGACTCAAGGTCACGCAGAATTCAGTGGAAAACAGTTGGAGGATAACCAGCAAATGAGAGAAGCTATTTAACACCGACTTGTGACCAGCTGCAAAGCGTAGGGTTGATAGAGAAAAGACATTAAATAATCTCAACAACTTCTAAGTTAAAGCGAGAAGACTCAAGCTTCATTATTGAATTGTTGTCTAACGCAATAAATTGAATACATTAAAAGCACAAGAGCCAATGGACAAACCAAGATTTGTGGAGAAAGAAGGGCCATCAATATCAATCTGAATCCTATGCAGAAGGGTATATTTAACATAAACAATTTATAGACAGTTGACCCCTTATTGGTCAGTGGAACGAGCTCTTCTAGTCAATGCAAACACCAAAATCTCTATAGAGAAGGACGATTGAATCTCACATTTTTAGGCCACATTGCGACAAAAGAAATTAGTTTTATCACGCAAAAAGAAAAACAAAACCAAATGATGCCTAATGGTGCACCTTCTTGCAGAAAATTAGCTAGCCTGGCATCTACAAAATCTGAAGGAAGATTCACAACGAATTCGATGCACTCAACTGGGAATAGTGGCCTCAAGTTAAACTAGTTTTTTTCAAGATTCAGAAGTTTGAATATTTCATATAAGCTTTGCACATGTCTTGAGTGTGTTCGCGATAATTTTCTCATCCACATATATTTTGAACGAACTTTCACAGGCTTCAACTTTCTTCCGTGTGGAAAGAGACCCCATCCAAAGGCCACAGAAGGAACATTTAGTCATAGAATTGGCTGTTTTCCTTAGTCTAAGTTGTGGCCCTTGCGACCCGAAAAGAGCCTGTAGCTTCATTGTCTGAGTACTTTGAAAACCCATCAGAGGTTCCTCAGAAGCGGTTTTGTTTAGATCAATTACTAGATGAACTCAAAGGAGGTATCAAACCAATATGTAACAACACCAGAAACACCAGTACCAACAATAGTTTTCTTAGATTCGAAGGGCCAATAATATGAATATTGTCTTTCTCCTAAAAAAGAGTGGAATAAGGGATAATTCTCATGACTCGGATTGCTGAATTCAGTGGCAACTTAGTTCAACAAACTCTTTTCACATTCTTAGAAGCATTAGAGATCAACAAAATCAACATAATAAGATTTTGATCCGGGTTTAAAGTGGAAGACTCATACAGAGTCATGACTTTTTTCTTCAACAGTTTGCAGGCCTCGTACTAGACACACAGTTACCAGTAAATCAGCCAGAACAAGGAGCACTTTGCAAATTAAATAAACATCCGAGTAATAGAAGAGGCCAAACAATATTTTCAAACAATAGGCTTTCAAAATTCATTTCATCAGAAACATTCCACACCTTATCAGTTCCTTTAACTCAGCACATCTCAACTTAATCAAATTCAAGATTATAATTTGTAATAGAAAAGAACACACTTTTAAGATTTCAAAACAATCTGAAAATAATGCACATTAGAAACCCAAAATGTGCCAAGAGTAATTGAACAGAAGCAACAACACAACCAGAACCAGATTCCATCAACAACAAGCCAAGCCAAATAACCTCTTCTCTTTCTAGCAAAAAAAATAAATAAAATAAAATATAAAATCAAAGCACGCCTCTGGAAGAAAAACCCCCATTAGTTCTGGATAGTCAGTATCAACAAACTTATGAAGACAAATTCACAAAAATCTTTTTACAGGTTGGGATAATAAGACTACAGATTAAACGACTATGTCTTTCCACACCGACATTAAGAGGCAATTCCATTAAATAAAGATAATCTTGGGTGTGCTGTTGAACAATTCTTTTCACTTAATAAATATTTCTCTTCACCACATATTTTCCAAAACTAGCATTCTCGGTATGGTAAGATACTCTATCTAGTAAAACAAAAGAACATTAGAATTGGTAAACTATTTTCTTTTGCCTTTTTTCGTAGCATAAGTGACACGGACATTTTTTAGCTCTTCAATATCAGAATTGTATAGAAGCCCTAGTTGGAACTCTTCAGAGAAGATTTTCATAATCATTTTTTGATTCTCATGTGAAGCATTAACATCAGTTCGCACACACAATGTCATCATCAGTATCCAACACAAACATCCACATCCTCATTTATCTTCTTTGGCTGAAAGCTCAACAAAAGGAGTATTATTCATCAATATCTCATCTAACCAATTTGCATCTAAGAGGATTTTTCAGGATTTCTGTTCACTAGTTTTTATGGGTCAATATCAGAAAGACGCATCTTCAAATTCTCATAAGTAGAGCAATGCGTGTTACTAACAAAATCATAGATTCACGATTTCCTGGATTCAGTCATGGAATGTCTCAAGAAAGCATTAATATCTATTCTTTAACAAAATACGATGGGTTCATCAATAAACTTTGTTCAACATTCAACAACAGTTCATGGTTCATCAATAATTTTTCAACATGTCAAACCAACAGTTCTCTCACAGGGAATGTAGATATAAAAGCATCGTCTCCAGAAATTACCTTTTCAACAAATTCATTTAAACACATGCTCATTAAATATAGGAAATATTTTTTTGGTTTATGTCATAAAACTCGTATAGTTTTATAAACAATAGAAACTTATTCGATAAAATGTCCATACAGTTTTGTTAGTTGAATATATGTATTGGCTTATTTTGTTTAGAATCCCAATAAACTCAAAAGACCGCTGATATTACATGAGTACTTGACTTTTATGTGGAGACATAAAAGTAAATCAGGTTCGAGTAAATTAGTCAAAATTATCTATA
The DNA here is from genome assembly GCF_009727055.1 of Benincasa hispida. Lineage (NCBI taxonomy): Eukaryota > Viridiplantae > Streptophyta > Magnoliopsida > Cucurbitales > Cucurbitaceae > Benincasa > Benincasa hispida. The sequence goes on from NC_052359.1 coordinate 45,418,016, forward strand.
ATATATGAATGAGGTTTGGGTGTCTTATTCTGGTAACACTATTAGATGCGACCCACTCTATTAGTTGTTACACAGGAGTTGTTAAAGTGCTACGACGAGATGTGATCCTAATTCGTAACAGTGTAGTACATGAGATGGGGGTGTTTGTACAATGAGTTTGTACAAGATGGACATGAAATCAGTTCCACTCTTTTACTTTATACACTTGTTGTTTAAGTTTAAATGACTATTCAAGTGATACCTAGGTAACTTGACCTTAATTCTGAGCTACTATGAACTCTTGTTTATTCGGGATTTACATTTAGATTTGAATTGGTAGGGTGGCTTCATAAATCTCCATTTCAAGGGTAACGACTGGGTAATTGTTGAGGACATAGGGGTGCAAGAGGAATTATGCTTCTACTGCGCTTTTCAAGGATAGTAGAGGGTTGTCCTTGAAGTTGCTGACTCGAGTTCTTGAGACAAGGAGCTCAAACACTCTCATTTTGGCTCAAAAGGGACTCGGTTTATTTTGCTCGGATCACAAATCAATTGTTTCATTAGAGGATTAGTGTGACTTAAGGAACAAAAGGTAAATCTCGGGGTAAAACAACATTTGACCCAACGTTATTAGAACATACCCGTGAAGGATTAACTTACTAATTCATGGTTATGATCGAGTGGATATAAATATATCTACATTTGAGGGGAGTGAACTATGGGCTTTTTAGTGGAGTGACCCATTTAGTTACACGACATGGGGGTTAATTCCGGTGTAAAGGTTTAGCTTTAGAGATATAATTACGCGTTTTAATTTTGACATTAACAGAATTGGACAATTAATTATATTAAATATGTTAAATATTAAATTCATTGAAGGTGGAATTTGTTAAAATTAAATTTATTGATATATTAATTAAGATTTTAAGTTAGATGTATAATAATATATTTTAATTTTATTAAAAAAATATTTATTGAAATTAATTTTGGTAAATTGGATAATTTTTTTTCAATTTTTAAATCAAATTGATTTGCGAAAAATCAATTGGAATTGGAATAAAATTGGAAACAACACAAATTCTTAGAAACTGTTTGAATTTTTTCATCACAACGAAAGTTAGCGCACTTTAACATCAACTTGAGCTCACCTTCCAATACTCCAAGCATTGCAGCTGCGCATCTCATGCAACCTTTTTTCTTGATGAATGTCTGCAATAAATAAAGAAGATGAAGTAGAATTGAGGCATGCATTAGTTGAATTTTTAACAAAAAAAATTGAGTTGAAGAAGGCATTTTCAAGTGGATTCAGCAGTGAGTTCTTCTCTAACATCTCTTTCAATCAAGCTTATTTTGCAGTCCTACAATCAATCTAAGCTCCAAGAAATAGTAGGCAAAGATCTTGAAGGTGGTTTACAATAAAGTTTTGAGAAGATTGGACAGCTGAAATTCGTGACTTCAAAGAGTTTTTACAAAGATGTATTACTGAAACCTCTTATTATTGTATGCACCATGCTTTACTTATAGCCAAAATAATGAATTATAAAATGCTTATTGATCCTTGTTGCTTCCGCTTGCATGCTGAATATACTCTTACAATGTGGTTCAAAGACATCATTTAAGCATCAACTTGTTTAAACTTTGGTGTGGTGGTGTTTTCATGAGATATAATGAAAAATGTGCACTGATATGATTTTCTAAGTTTTGCATTTATAAATTCTCTTGATTCCTTGATTTAAATTGTAATTTTCCTTGCTTGATGAGCTTATTATGTTGCTCAAGAGTCTGTGTCATAGCATTTGAAATTAAGTTGTAATTGAAAGACAAGAAGTGAAGAAAGTCGAGCATTAGAAACCAGTTTTTTTTCAGCATTAACTTCAAAACTCGATTGCTCATTTTTAAGCGAGAGTTGTAGATTTAATTTAAGTTTCAAAGCCGAGATTTTCATTTCCAGACGAGATTTTGATGAATTTTCGAGTGAGTTTTCAAGTTCAAACGATATTTTGATTCAAGTTTGAGCCGAGATTTCTAGTTCGGCGCGATTCTAATGGAATTTCGAGCGAGATTTTCGAGCATGGAGCGAGAGAATCGAGTTTTTGAGTAGAAGAAATCTTAAACTGGTTTTAGCAAAGAGACTGAGTTAGAGCGAGATTTCAATGAGAGTGAGAGCTGAATACCTAGCGACACTTGCCTTAGCGAGAGTAGCAAGATGAACCGAGCGACACTTAGAGTAGTCGATTCAACCAATTATTCTTCAGGTCTGTCCGTTCGGCTCAAATGGTCTTTTGCTGTCCGATTCAGGCACCATTTGGTTTGGTTCAAGTTGTTTGGGTCGGTTAGAGCGATTCAAAGTGGTCCGGAAGCGGTTTGGAGCTGTTTCTTGCTATTTGGGTAATAAATAGGCTTTGTGTTTGCTTGTTTACGCTAAAACTAAAACATATCAGTATAGTTTAAATGTATTTATGCATGGATGTATGTATAATTAAATAAATTTGTATGCTGGCATACAAGTAATGTCATGTGATTTTAAAAATTCCACTATAGAACATGTTACATGATTGAAGTTATGTTATAAAATGTTATAATATATAAGTATGGCATGTTTAGGTTTTTCTATTTAATATAAATGTTTATATTAAATATGAAATGCGTATTGATGATATGTTGTGGATATTTAGCATGTCTAAAATTTTGTAATAGCTATTATAAAATATGGGTAGATCATTTTAAAATCCATTAACAATGAACAGTCTTGCATGCTCAAAGTATTAACCAGTCGTTTTAAATAGTTAAAATAGGTCATTAAAACTTTACAATTAGGTTTACAACTCAACACGGTATATAATCCTGTTTTGAAGTGCAGAGTAGTTAAAGTTGACAATCTACGGAATACTCCTATTGAGGTTAATGCCCTAAGTCTCGCTGTCCTGTAGTTTGTTAACAGAAGTATACGACACCTGATGATGTTAATATATTGATATTTCACTTCAGCTCTTGTTGGTTTTCCTCATTACTTGTCTTTATTATGCTTTACCACAAACCAATAAACATAAATCCCTGGTTCATATATTGTGACTCAAGCATGTATGTGATGAACAATACAAGTGGATCATGTCGAGGTGATAACCAAATGGTCGTTAGTAATATGGATATAGGAAGGGAAACCCTTAATCTGGTAGCTACGGATGCGGCCCGCTTTGGGAATGGTCACAAGTGTTATGACTTGCCCACAGATGATCTGATCCAGACATTCTGTTGGGGACATGCGAGCAGGGGCATCCTACTTACAATGAGTTTTGTATAAGACCTGAACATGAGTCGTAAATGCTCTCTTTATATAAACCGTTCATGACAGAGACTCACTTCACTAGGATACCGGGTAACATACCTCAAATCCTGAGTGGGTTAGGACTTCCTGCATATGAGGCGGTCCTTTGATTGTGTATGGGTTCGAGAATCGCCAAGTTTCGATTCCAAACCTTACGCATTTTGGAGATTCGTCTGATATTGGGAGCTGGGAACTCAACTAACAAGATGAAATTCACTCTCTTCCGAGGCAGGGGTAAGTAGATACGATGGCTCCCTTAACAGGCTGATTTCCGGGGCATTGAACGCATGTTGGCGCCATACACTTCTCTTGGCCCCAGAGAGGTGTTCAGAATGTTGTGACTATTGTTGTATTGTTCATTAGAGAAATCAGTGGTACTTAAATGAGTGGAGAGGTAACTTATAGGAACAAAATGGTAAAATTGGCCCACTGTACTTAGCATCTGTGAAGGGTCACGTATGAAGATTGGTTTATATCCAATGGACCACAAAACATATATCGTGGTAAGAGAGTCAGTTGTTGTATTTAGTGGAATCACTAAGCAGAAACGGATGGTGAATCTCTGGTTTAAAGAGTTTTAGTTAGCTTATTCACTACGCTGAAGCTTCGAAACCACAAGTTCATTAGGTCATCTGCGGCGTAGCTGGGAGTTGACAAGAGGAATGTTCAATTTATGATATGAATATAATTGGATTGGCTTTAATTATATATGATGGTAATTGGCAACAGTATGAGAATACATTATTTTTGGAGGAAATTAGAATATAAATATGATTTTATACTCAAGTAAGAGGAAAATACTGTATAGTAATATATGATATCAAACTATAGATTAAATATAATATGATTATAGTTTATTAAATTAAATTAAATTGATTAATTTATTTAATAATTAACCAACTTAATTCACGTTTGAGAACATGGAAATTGGGGCTGCGAAGGTAAGGTAACCGAACGGCTCTCACTAGCTATGCAAAATTTTTCATTTTGACGAATTAATTCGGGTCGTGCCTTTTGATATCGCCGCACCAAAAAGAAACTGTGAAGAGGCGATCACGGAGAGCGCTATACGATAGAATCTCATTCGTCTAAACAAGATGTATAGTTCATGCGTTCTCTAAACCGATCGTACCACTACTTTCCTAAACGATCGTCCAGTTTTTGCCTAAACGATCATCGTAGTTCTTACTATATGATAAACGTCTCCGCCTATACGATAGAAAGTTCTTCTCGCACGCGCATTTTGTCCTACAACGATACATCTTTTCCTTCCATCCTCTCCAAAACTCACCAGAGCCCACTCTTTGGGTTTTTTACGTTCTGTAGGATACCCGGTTCTCTTGTGGTGGCTGTTGTCCCCGCGCCTTGTTTCGTGTACATCGGATCGTGCCATCACAGTTGGACAGACTTGTCGGTTGCCTGGTAGATCGGTGGGAGTTTTCTGCTGCATTTGTGGTTCAACATACGAAACCGTCTTCCTCTGGTATGAACCCC
>NC_052359.1:45422838-45462001 GCF_009727055.1 Benincasa hispida
TTTTCTCTATGTTTTATTGTATTCTGAGCATGCCGTTGATGAGTTTAATATGCATAACTGTTAGTATGGAATGTATATCGTTTATGTTCTGGTCACTGTGAAATCGGAGCGATCTAATCCCGTTCATGGAACTCTCGGAATGAGATCCTTCAATTGGTATCAGAGCCATGTTTTTGATACTCCGATTTCATTTGTTGCAACTAAATAACGTTTACATTCATGGTGGGTGCATTTCTACGCTGTTTTTAAGTGTTAATCCTGTTGTGGATGTGTCGGATTAATGAATGTTTTCGGGATGAATTGCCTCGGTCTGTTTAAATTCTTTTTACATTTGTGGTTGTATGTAAAGGTCCCTGTGTTTTTGGGCATATATAATCGTAATCGAGTCTGTATTAAAGGTGTTTGAAGTCTTGAGTCGTTCGTCGAAGTTCTGGGCAAAGGTTGCGGCTCTTCGAGGAAGAAAATGATCTAGGGTTGATCACATCGTTCAGAAAACTTTCTATGTGATCGCTATCCATCACATTGTGAAGATGAAGGACTAAGCGATCGTGGTTGAACGCATCGGTTGAACGATAGGGTAAACGATCAAACATTGGTCGTATCGGGAAGACGATCGAGCACGCGATCGTTGAGTATCGTTTAATGCGCACGCGAGCTAGACGATCGTTTAAGTCAGCAAGCTTCATCGCTTAATAACTGACTAAACGATCGCTTAGTAACCCAGGGTAAATCGTTTACCTATCGTCGCGCTACATGATCGCATGGACGATCAGGCTTCGCAGCCTCCTCGTCGTCTACGCAATCGTTTGCTAATGTTCTTATTGTCTAGTGCGCACTGAACGATCGTCTACCTACTAAAGATTACTATACGATGGAGACCTCCTGGTGGTTGAAGACCCAGTTTGCTCAATGAAAAATGTAATAGATAGTTTTTTCTCATTCTGATTCTTATTTGGTTTAAAGGCTCATCCCGGTCCATTAATTTATTTGTTTAATACATGCGATGTATATCTTATATGTCATATGGTATGCACATATAGTAAATCCCACCTTAGGTTATGCATTGATCATGCATCATCTCTTTATTGTAATTGTTATAATTTAGAGAAGCTTGATTTTATTATGTAAGAGCATGCTTATGCATCATTAATATAAGAGTTATATTTATGCATGCATAAAAAGCATTGACATGCATCATCTTTATATTATAATTGTTATAGTATAAGGGTGAATGATAGCATGTTTGCTTGGTTATTACTAGTATATAAAAGTTATGTATAGTAATGACCGGACATTGCATGAAGCATGACACATAGGTTACTTTATAATTTTTATAAATGCCTCGTTATGCGCAATTTTTTTTGGTTGTTTCTTTTTAAGAGTTAAAGAGAAATTAGAACTAAAAGAAATAAGAAAGACATGCATGCTCACTTAGGATTAATTTATGTTTTAAAATATTTAAAACTTGGATCACATAGACCTAAGATCACGGTTCTAATATGATTAGCAACCCTAAGGCTTTAATCTTTTAATCAGTTTAATAGGATTAAATTGGCTAATAAAAGGTTAAAGTGTAACAAATTTATCTATAAGAGACCTTTTGTCTAAGGCGGGTTCTGTCTAGGTTGGGGTATTTAAGTTGACAGAAACGTAACACCCCTACCTGGAAACTTACTTGAAAATGTGAATTAGATAGATTTGATGCATGCATGCAAATTAAGGATAGTCCATTAAAGTGTTTAAATGTGACTACTTGAACTTGTTTATAATTCATAAACAAACGTTGTTTATAGACTTTTAAAAAGACCACTTAAACTAAAATCAGTAGCCGAATTGTCTAGGTTAATGAATCCTTAGGAAGAACATTCAGTGGGAGGTACTTGGGCATAAGATGCTTCACTTAAACCTTTCATTTTTCTCCTTAAGTCCACACCGTGAGATCTAACATCGGCCTCGTGGCACCTTTGGTGTGTCCCCTCAACGGATGGTGTTTGGGTAGGTCAATATCAAGGTGGATGGAGAGAATGTTCATAGTAAGTGGGAGCGGGAAGTGTGACATCATATCCCTCGGTCTTCCTCGTTAGGTTGAATAAAGTTACTGCGCATCGCCTAGAGGCACCTTGAGAGTGTCCCCCTAAAGGATGGCGGTTTTGCATGTTTCTTTATCTGATCTCCTGTAAGAGGATAAGGTAACTTAGTCTCTTGTCCTAATCTGTCTTTTCCCTACGGTAAGCGCATTAAGGCGGGACTCTGGCACCGAAAACGAGGGGTTACATTTACATAGAATAGTTAAATGTTAATGATTCTGGGCCGAAAAAATGGTGGTTGTTAGGTTCAGTTCCAAGAGTTGATTTTGCCTAATGGTTAAGAATGTCTCATCCCAGTGAAGGGGCAACTGATCACCCCACCGGTCATGTTTGTCCTGACTCACTGGGGCATGCAAAATAGAAGTCTATAACTTAGGGTACTTGAAACTGTTTTGCAAAACTAATTGGCTTTAAAAGTGGTTTAGCAAAAACTAATCAAGATTTGTTCGTATTTTCAACAACTTTTTCACATGGCTACAACCACCTTATCTTTGTTAAGCGCCGAAAAATTAACTAGCGACAATTTTTCAACATGGAAACATATGATCATGATGATTCTAATCATCGAGGATCTCATGTCACTCTCACGGAGGCTTGTCCTCCTATTCCAACTCCAAATGTCGCTCGAAATGTTTGAGAGGCATATGAGCAATGGACAAGTGCAAATAAGAAGGCCCAAGCCTATATCTTGACAAGTCTTTCTGACGTCTTGGCCTAGAAGTATGAGCCTATAGTCTCAGCTCGTGAGATCATGGAGTCTTTGCGGGGGAAGTTTGGACAACCGTCTGAACAGTTTATGCATGAGGCTCTTAAATATATATTCAACTCCAAAATGCAAGTAGGCACCTCTGTTCGTGAACATGTGCTAAACATGATGGTCCACTCTCATCAATGAATTGCAGACATACCAATCTTTATTGAAAAATAAGGAGAGGAAAAAGGGTGAGGCAAATGTTGCTTCATCCTCAAAGACGTTCCATAGAGGTTCGACCACAGGAACGAAGTCTGCACCTTCTACTTCTAACTCTGCAAAGAGGAAGAAGAAGAAGGGTGGTAAGGGGAAAGGGAAGGCATCTGCTAACCCACCGCCTGTCGCCCTGAGGAGGCGTCCACCAGTTGCTAAAGGAAAGTGTTTCCATTGCAATCAAGATGGACATTGGAAGAGGAACTGTCCTTGGTATCTGAAGGAGAAGAAAGCAGCCAAGGCGAATAAAGGTAAATATAATTTACTTGTGCTCGAAACTTGTTTAGTGGAAAATGATGATTCGGCCTAGATAATTGATTCAGGTGCCACTAACCATGTTTGTTCTTCCTTTCAGGAGATTAGATCTTGGCGATAGCTGAAGGCTGGTGAGATGACGATGTGAGTAGGCACCAGGCATGTCGTCTTAGTTGTGGCAGTGGGAGGGCTCCTGTTGACTTTATAGTATAGGTTTCTAAATTTAAATGATGTAGATATTGTTCCTTTGATGTATATATTATTCTTGAACTAAAAAGGAACCTTATTTCTGTAAAGTCTTATTGCAATGTAAATACACTGTTTCTTTCAATTTGAGTAAAGTGTTTATTCATAAAGATGGTGTTTTTATTTGTACAACAAATCTGGAATCGAATTTATATGTGCTAAGACCGTTAGCCATTAATTCCTTTCATAATACTGAAATGTTCAGAATTACCATAACTCAATCAAAACGTCAACGAATTTCTCCAAAAGAAAATGCCCACCTTTGGCATCTATATTTAGGGCACATCAATCTCAATAGGATTGCGAGATTGGTGAAGAATGGACTTCTAAGTGAGTTAGAAGAAAATTCTTTACCTGTATGCGAATCTTACCTTGAGGGTAAGATGATTAAACGATATTTTACTAGAAAAGGTTTTAGAGCCAAAGAGCCTCTTGAGTTAGTACATTTTAACCTTTGTGGTCCTATGAATGTGCGAGCCCGAGGTGGCTATGAGTATTTTATCAGTTTTACTGATGATTACTCCAGGTACGGGTATGTTTATCTTTTGCAATGAAAGTATAAATCCTTTGAAAAGTTCAAAGAGTTCAAGGTTGAAGTTGAAAATGCATTGGATAGACGGATTAAAACACTTTGATCAGATCAAGGTGGAGAGTTTTTGGACTCCGCATTCCAGGACTATTTGATAGAACATGGAATCGTTTCCCAACTCTCACCACCGAGTACACCTCAGCAGAATGGTGTAGCGGAGAGGAGAAATAAGACCTTGTTAGACATGGTTCGTTCGATGATGAGTTACGCTTTCTTACTGGACTCGTTTTGGGATTTCGCAGTGGAGATTGCGGTCTACATACTCAATTGTGTTCCCTCCAAGAGTGTTGCAAGAACACTTCTGGAGTTGTGGAATGGGCATAAAGCTAGTTTACATCATTTTCACATTTGGGGTTGCCCTTCACATGTGCTTGAGGCTAATCCCAAGAAGTTGGAACCACGGTCGAGGTTGTGCCTCTTTGTAGGCTACCCCAAAGGTATACGAGGGGTTATTTTTATGATCCAACGAAAAATAGGGTGCTTGTTTCAACAAACGCTACTTTCTTGGAGGAGGATCATATAAGGGAGCACAGTCCACGAAGCAAAGTCGTGTTACGTGAGCTTTCCAATGAAACTACTGAAACTTCAACAAGAGTTGTTAAAGAGCCTGCTACATCAACAAGAGTTGTTGATGAGAGTCATCCAGTAGGTCGGTTCCACCTCAAGAGTTGAGGGAACCTCGACGTAGTAGGAGGGTTGCGAACTCACCTGTTCGCTATCTGGGTTTCACGAAAATCCTTGTTATGTAGGAGATGGCGACATTGAGAATCTGTTGTCTTATAAGAAGGCAATAGAGGATGTTGATCGGGATGAATGGGTCAAGGCCATGGATCTCGAGATGGAGTCGATGTACTTCAACTCAATATGGGATCTTGTAGATCATCTTGATGGGTTTCGCCCTATAGGTTGTAAATGGATCTATAAGTGCAAACGGGGTGCTGATGAGAAGGTACAGACCTTCAAGGCTCGACTTGTGTGGATCAAATCATTTGTAGCACCTTACAACTTCTTGTAACAACTACAGAGTGTACCAAGATGAGATACTCAATTTCATCCATATATTTATCAGACCATTTAGGCTATATACTGTCAACTTGATCCTGTTTATGTCATTACATAAAGTTACAGCATTCAGACTATAGCCAATGATGCGTTTATTGGATTTTCATAATAAGATGCAAATTCAATAAGTCACTATTATTGATAAAATGGAATGTATAACCCTTTGCCACAAGTCGAGCCTTGAAGGTTTGCACCTTCCCATCAGCAGCTGGTTTGCACTTGTAGATCCATTTACAACCTATAGGTCTTACCCCATCAGGCTGGTTTACAAGATCCCATACTGAGTTGAAGTACATCAACTCCATCTTGAGACCCATGGCTTTGACCTATTCATCCTGATCTATATCCTCCATTGCCTTCTGATAAGACAATGAATCCTTAACATCGCCATCTGCTACCATAGCTAGGATTTCTTTGAAACCCAGATAGCGAACGGGTGCATTCGCAACCCTCCCACTACGTCGAGGTTCCCTCAACTCTTGAGGTGGAACCGACCTACTAGATGAACTATCACCAAAAACTCTTGCTGATGAAGTAGACCTTTCATCAATTCTTGTTGAAGTTGTTGGGATTGATGTCCTAATTCTTCCAAAATCTCGTTGTTTTGTAAAGATACATATTGTTTAATGAATAAAATAAGTGTTATTTAATTCTAGCATTTACTCATATCTAACAAACAAAGCTCTTTGGTTATCTTATGTGAACTGAAGCATGTATATGTGATATACAAGTGGATCATGCCTTAAGTGATAACCAAAATAGGTCTATAGTATAAGGATTAAGGTGTGATACTTGATCCTGGTGACACTACAGATGCGGTCCGCTTTGTACAGGTTTGCAAGTGTTGTAAACTACTATAGATTGTAGATTCTGACCATTCACGTGGAGACGTGCGAGTGGGTGTGTCCTATACAAAGAATTAGTATAAGACCTGGACCACGAGATGACTAGACTCTGTATATAATGTTGTTGATACTAGAGACTTGCATCTCACCTAAACGACCATAGGTGACACAACCTCAATCCTAAGTGTTTTAGGAACTCTTGCCTTTCCCTTTGATTAGTATGGGTGAGAGTGGTTAGATTGCCAACTCAACATGCCTACCTTTTTAGGGATTTGTCTGATATGGGAGCTGGGAACTCAATCCACAAGATGGAATTCACTCATTTCCCAAAGTAGGGATAAGTAGAGAGATTGCTCACTTAAAGGCTGATTCCAAGGCTTGAACATAGTGGCCATAGCTTCTCTTTGGAAGAGAAGACTCAGTCATAGTGGGACTATGATTTATGTTCATTAGAGGGATCAGTGGTACTTAAGGAGATAGATGCAACTACAAGGGCATAAAGATTATTGGCCCAACTATACTTAAAAGTGATCTGTGAAAGGTTGTCGCACTGCTGATTGGTTAAGATGGACACATAATATATCATGGTAAAGAGAGTTCAACTGTCGGTCTTTAGTGGAGTGTCTGGCGTTAACGGATGGTGGATCCCGTGACTAAATAGTTTAGTCAGTTATTCACATACCGTTGGAGTTCGAGCTACAGGTCCATAAGGTCCCCTTGGTATCTCAATGGATTCAGTTGAGGATCAGTTTTTGGTGTTGATTTGAAATGTTCAAATTTGCAAGAGGTATTTTGATTATATATGATATAATCGGTTTGATGTATGAGATACATCTAGTGAAGGATTGATGTAAATGAGATTTACATTAAGTACCATGGAATAGAAAAAGAACTATGGTTTATATGTTTCATGAGATGAAATATTTTAAACAAATAGGATTAAATATAGTATGATATAGTTGAGTTACAATTATCATTATATTAATATATAATTATTGGATAATTAATTCTTTTTTCTTTAAATAACCAATTGAGTGGGTGGTTATTGATTCAATCTAACACCGTGATTTAATAAGGAAAATGGTTTTCCCTATTTTAGGAATGATTTACACAACGATGAAGTTTTCGTAAAAGTTTTTAAGTCTTTCTCTCTGCGCCGCAAAAAAAAACCCGTAGTTGTCAAGTAAATACGGATTTACTAAATACGACTGGGTTGAGCTATAACGATCGTGCAGTGGCGAGCTAAACGATGTACAGTGGCGAGCTAAACGATCGATACAGTGGCGAGCTAAACGATCGTGGTAATATTTACTAAACGATTGCTAGTTTTGTGCTAGACGATCGTTTGGCCCTAAGTAAACGATCAAGTAGTGTCTGTAGCAACAAACTGACTAGCAGAGATTGAAGCTTAATGATCACATAGCTTTTGCTAGGCGATCGCTTAGCTTTATCTAAAACGATTGGGCATCGACCTATTGTAGGTCTTCGCAATCGTCCACTTTCCTAGTCGTGTACACGATTGGTGTTTTCTCCTTCTCTGCCTCATACCAAGTCCAATGAGCCCACCCTCTGATTCAACACCCGAGAATACCAAGGTAGCCTTGTTGGTGGTGTCTACTCAATTCGACACCGTCAAGGTTTTCTGAAGTCATTCGCGCTGTTGCGGAGGAGTTCATGATCGAGGTGATCAAGGAATATGAGTGTGAAGAGTTCATACTGTATTGCGGTCATGTAGATCGAGCGTTCGAGGTTGCTATTGTTCGAGCAGTCGTGCGCAACGGAGCGTGAAGAAGCATCTTCAAATCTTTGTAGAGTTTCTCTCTTTATTCATTTGATATTTTCATGTTGTAATTTCTGTATGAATTGTATAACCACTTGTTTGAAGTCGACTGTAAATGTAATGTTCATTCATGATTGTGATTTGGAATTATCTTATTTCTGCTGCTCATGGAAATCTCGAATCTAATTTCCTTCAATTGGTATCAGAGCCAGGTTCTCTGATATTCCAAATTACAGATCTGAATTGAATGCATTTTTCAGTCACATTGGGTTTCTTTATTTGTGGTTAACCATTTTCTGCATGTTTGAGTTCGTCGAGTCGTTTGTGATGAATCTTCAGCGCATGGCGTGCGGTTCTCAACGAAGAAGAAGACCAAGCGTTGGTCGGATCATGTAGCCTCAGGTAAACGATCATTGAGATTTAACTAAACGATCGTTTAGATTTTTCTAGATGATCGTATAGTATTTTCTAAACGATCGTTTAACTAATGCTAAGCGATGGGGTAAATCGTTTATTCTATTGCTTAGCGTTGGTTACGGGATCACGTAGGCGCTGGAGGTAAATGATCGTAAAGGGAGCATGTGATGCTCGTCATTTAATAGAAGGCGCGCGCTAGACAATCGTAGTTAGCAAGCTTCATCACTTAGTTACTATCTATGCGATCACACGTATGCGATATGGAGGCGTTAGCTAAGCGATCTCTTAGGCGATGGTGCTTTGCGGCATCGTAGTCGTTTAAACGATCACGGAAGGGGGGCGTTGTGCGGAGCGCGCTAAGCAATCGTGTACTTCAGGCTTCATCGCTTAGTAAAGGTACACGATCGTATAGTAATAGCTAAACGACCGTTTAGATTTTTCTAGACGATCGCATAGTAAATGCTAAACGATCGTTTAGCTTTGGAAGCATTGATAAGCGTTAGAGCAAAGAGTTTATTTTATCGTGTAGACGATCACGGGGTGCTTAGTAATAATTGGCTTTATTTTTGTGTTTTTTAAGGCAATTTTACCTTGTTCATTAGCATTGGTTGTTTATACATGTGATGTATGGTACTTATATGCCAAAGTGTTTGTCATATAGTTAAAACCCACCTTAGGTTGTGCAATTATTCATGCATCATGTATTATAAATGTTATAATCAAGCATGAAAAATTACTTGAAAGCATGAGCATGCATTATGAAATATAAGAGTTATATTTTGCATGCAGTGAGTATTATCATGCATCATCCTTTTATTATAAGTGTTATAGTCTAAGAGTGAATGGAAGCATGTTTTCCTTGTTTCATTGCGGTTTTGTATAAGTGTTATATAAAAGAAGTAGCAATGAATTGACAATGCATTGAGCATGACACTTAGGCTGTTTATAAGCGTTATGAATGCCTTATATGTGTTAGCATTGTGGATGTTTCCGTTTATAAGTGTTATAAAAAAAATTAGACCTAAAATCAATAATTTAGAGTTGCATGCGGACTTAGGGTGAACTTAAGTTTTTTAAAAGGATTTTAAAATTAGATTGAGATAAACCTAAATTCAAGTGGTTCTAAAGAGTTTAGCAACCTGGATTAATCTTTTAAAATCAGTTTAATAGGATTAAATTGGTTGAATAAAAGATTAAATTTGTTGTAAACCTATTCATAAGGGACCTTTTGTCTAAGGCGGGTTCTAGCTAGGCTGGGGTTCTTAAGTTGACGAAAACGTAACACCCCTACCTGGGAACCTACCTGGAAAGATGAGTGAGATAGATTTTCAACAAGCTTGCGACGATTTGGTCAAAGATTCCATTAAAGAGTTTAATGGATGATGATCAAATGTTGTTTAAACTATCCAAGGTAAAAGTTACTCTTGGGAAAACCTAAAAGTCACTTAGTTAAAATCCTTAGTCGTATTTTTTCTAAGTAAGCTAAACCCTAGGTTATAAAATACTCAGCGGGGAAAGAGGTGTATCAGATATGTCTATGATTCTACTCATATTTCTCCCTGTATGTTCACACCGTGAGATTCATGGCCTCGTGGTGCCCAGGATGCATCCCCTTTCGGATGGTGTTTGCATGAGTCAATATCAAGGTGAACGGAGAGAGTGTTTATAGTAAATGGGTGAAGGGTGTGTGTCAACACGTCTATGGTCTCTGTCATTGGTTCACACCGTGAGATCATTCTGTACTCCCTCGTGTTGCCTTCGGAGCGCCCCCCTTTGGATGGGTTTTGTGTAGTTGGTCAATATCAAGGTGAACTCTAGAAATGGATAGAGTCGCTTTAGGTTTTGTCCCAATTGGATTTGTTCCCTTCGAATTGGCCTTTTGGGATGGACCTTTAAAGCTTAAAATAGCGGGTCATACTTACGGGAGATTGTTAAGTAAGTTAACGATCTCTTAGCCAAATCAATGATGGCTTGTCGTTATAGGAACAAGAATTGTTATGGTATTAATGACTGGTTGAGAACTTCTCAATTCAGAGGAGGGATAATTGACCTCCCTTCGGCGGCTTTTGTCCTAAACCTTTGAAGCGTCATTGCGAAACTAGATGTCATACGGGGTTCATGTTAATTTTTCTCTTACCTTATTGGATGTTGTTTTGTTTTACAATGGGTGTTTGCTTAAAGCCTAACTTAGGTCAGTGTATTTTTCTTTTTTAGCAACTCGTTTGTATTTTCGTTTAAAGCTTTTAAAATGATCGATTATTTATAGTGGAAAGAATCGGGTGAAATGAATTTTGTGGCAAATAACCTCCATCCCACTACTCTCCAAAAGAGAAGACAAGACAGTAAATATGATTTATTGGTCTTGGAGACATGTCTGGTAGAGAATGATGATTCTGCCTGGATCCTCGATTCAGGTGCTACCAATCATGTCAGTTTCTCTTACCAAAGATTCAGTTCCTGGCAAACGTTGCCACACAGAGAGATGACTCTTCGAGTCAAAACTGATGAGATTGTTTCAGCTGTTGCTATAGGTAGGCTGAAGTTATTTGTTGACAAGAAACGTTATCTGTTACTGGATAATGAATTTGTAGTTCCTCATATTAAGAAGAACTTCATCTCGGTTTCTTGTCTCATTGAACAAGGCTATACCATCTCTTTTTCTGAAAATAAAGTGTTTATTTTCAAGAATGGAATAGAGATTGGTTATGGTTCAATGGAAAATAACTTATATGTATTAAGGTCGTTAGTCATAAAAGCCTTGTTTAACACTAAAATGTTCAGTACAGCAACAACAGCTAAAAGACCAAAGGTTTCTCCAAAGGAAAACGCCCATCTTTGGCATCTTAGGTTAGGTCACATCAACCTCAATAGGATTGAGAAGTTGGTGCAAAGTAGACTTCTAAAGAGTTTAGAAGACAAATCCTTGCCGGTAAGTGAATCATGCCTCAAAGGCAAGATGACCAAACGACTTTTTACTAGAAAAGGTTACAGAGCCAAGGAAGCCTTGGAGCTTGTACATTCAGACCTCTGTGGTCTGATGAATGTTAGAGCTCGAGGTGGGTATGAATATTTCATCTCTTTTATAGATGATTATTCAAAGTTTGGGTATCTCTTCTTAATGCAACGTAAGTCTGAAGCCCTTAACAAGTTCAAGGAATATAAGGCTGAAGTTGAAAACTTGTTAGGTAAGAAGATAAAAACACTACAATCTGATCATGGTGGAGAGTATATGGACCTCCAATTCCAGAACTATATGATAGAACATGGGATTGAGTCCCAACTCTCGGCCCTTAGTACACTTCAGCAGAATGGTGTATCAGAAAGGAGAAGCAGTACCTTATTGGACATGGTTCGGTTTATGATGAGTTATTTTCATCTTCTAGACTCGTTTTGGGGTTATGCACTACAGACTGCATATTATATCCTGAACAATGTTTCCTCAAAAAGTGTTTCTGAAACACCTTTTGAGTTATGGAGAGGCCATAAAGGTAGTTTACACCACTTCAGGATTTATAGCTGTCCGACACATGTGCTAGCGACTAACCCAAAGAAGTTGGAACCATGTTCGAAGGTTTGCCTCTTTGTAGGCTACCCCAAGGAAACGAGAGGAGGATATTTCTATGATCCGAGTGAGAACAAAGTGTTTATTTCCACTAATACTATCTTCTTGGAAGAAGATCACATGAGAGATCATAAGCCATGAAGTAAGCTCGTTTTACGTGAGATCTCTAGTGAGACTGAGACTGCTGAGGGTTCAACAAGAGTTGAACAGGTCGACAGAACAACAAGAGTTGTTGAGGTCGGAACGTCTAGTCAACCAGCTCAAGAGTTGAGACTGCCTTGACGTAGTAGGAGGGTTATGAACCCACCGGATCGGTACATGGGTTTGACTGAAGCCCATAACGTCCATTACGAATCAATGGGGTCTGGGATCCTTTGTCTTTTAAGAAAGCAATGGAGGATGTTGACAAAGATGAATGGGTTAAGGCCATGAACTAGGAAATGGAGTCTATGTACTTCAATAACATCTGGGAGCTTGTTGATCCACCTGATGGGGTAAGACCTTATGGGTGTAAGTGGATCTTTAAGCGAATGAGAGGTGTAGATTGAAAGGTGCAAACATTTAAGGCTAGACTCGTGGCAAAGGGTTATACCCAAGTTAAGGGAGTTGACTATGAGGAAACGTTCTCACCTGTTGTCATGTTGAAGTCTATCTGGATTCTCCTGTCCATAGCCACATTTTATGATTATGAAATATGGCAAATGGACGTCAAGACTGCCTTTCTTAGTGATAATCTTGAGGAGACCATCTATATGACTCAACCAGAAGGATTCCTAGTTCCAGATCAAGAACATAGAGTTTGCAAGCTTAATAGGTCCATTTATGGGCTGAAACAAGCATCTAGATCTTGAAACATCAGATTTGACACTACTCTCAAGTCGTTTGGCTTTGATCAGGACGTTGATGAGCCTTGTGTTTACAAGAAGATCATCAATAACTCAGTAGCTTTTCTAGTACTGTATATGGATGATATTCTACTTATTGGGAATGATGTAAGGTATCTGACCGACGTTAAGAGTTGGCTAGTTGCCCAGTTTCAAATGAAAGATTTGGGTGAGGCACAGTATGTTCTCAAGATCTAGATTATTCGGGATCGTAAGAACAAACAGTTAGCCCTATCTTAGGCATCGTACATTGATCAAATATTGATCAGGTATAGGATGCAGGATTCCAAGAGGAGTCTGTTACCCTTCATGCATGGAATCATTTTGTCTAAGGATCAATATCCTAAGACACCTCAAGAAGTTGAGTAGATGAGACGGATTCCCTATACTTCTGCTGTAGGAAGCTTGATGTATGCAATTTTGTGTACTAAACCCGACATTTGCTATATAGTAGGGATTGTCAGTCGGTATCAGTCCAATCTAGGATTTGATCACTAAACGGCGGTCAAGATGACCTTAAGTATCTTTAGAGAACGAGGGACTATATGTTCATGTATGAAGATAAGGATCTGATCCTTACAGGATACACGGACTCTGACTTTCAGACCGATCGAGATTCTCGCAAATCGACATCGAGGTCAGTGTTTACTTTGAATAGAGGGGCTATAGTCTGGCGAAGCATCAAGCAAGGATACATCGCGGACTCCACTATGGAAGCCGAATACGTAGCGGCTTGTGAAACAGCTAAGAA
Source organism: Benincasa hispida (assembly GCF_009727055.1). Taxonomy (NCBI): domain Eukaryota; kingdom Viridiplantae; phylum Streptophyta; class Magnoliopsida; order Cucurbitales; family Cucurbitaceae; genus Benincasa; species Benincasa hispida. The sequence goes on from NC_052359.1 coordinate 45,436,281, forward strand.
GGCTGTTTTGCTGAGGAAGTTCCTTTCAGATTTGGAAGTTGTTCCAAATAAGGATTTGTCGATCACATTGTATTGTGATAAAAGCGGGGCTGTGGCAAATTCGCATTACCACAGCTGAGACGACGTGCCCGATGTCTAATCGCATCATCATCTCATCAGCCTCCAGCTGTTGCTGGGATCTAATCCCCTAAAAAAAAAAGAACAAACGTGATTCGTAGCGTCCGAATAAATTATCCAAGCAGAATCATCATTCTCCCCTAAGCAAATTTCTAACACAAGAAAATCACATTTACCTTTGTCTGCCTTGGCCTTAGCCTTGGCTGCCTTCCTTTCCTTCAGCCACCGAGAACAATTCCTCTTCCAGTGTCCGTCCTGGTTGCAGTTGAAACATTTTTCTTTTTCAACCGGCGACGGATGCCTTCTTGGGGCGACAGGTGGCGGGTTAGCAGGCGTTTTCCGTTTCCCCTTACCACACTTCTTCTTCTTCCCCATTCCAAAGTTAGAAGTGGAAGATGCAGACTTCGTCCCTGAGGTCGAACCTTGATCGAACGTTCTAGAAGACGAAGAAACATTTGCCTCACCTCTTTTCCTCTCCTTACTTTTTAGTAAAGATTGGTATGTCTACAACTCGTTGAGGAGAGTTGTAAGAGTATATTTCACTTTGTTAAGAATCACATTACAAAGTGGAAGAAGCTCTCCGACAATGAATGCAGGATTATGCTAACCTGACTGCCCTCATCGATTCTAGACCCATTCATATCCACCATGTTAAAGTGGACCATTATATTAAACACATGTTCACGAACAAAGGTGCCTTCCTCCATTTTGGAGTTGAAGATGTATTTCACAGCCTCATGCTTGAGCGGTCCAGACGGTTGTCTGAACATCCCCCGTAGGGACTCCATGATCTCATGCACTAAGACCATGGGCTTATGCTTCTTGGCCAACACGTCAGTCAGATTGGCCAAGATATAGGCTCGGGCCTTCTGATTTGCCTGTGTCTATCGCTCGTAAGCCTCCTGAACATTTTGAGCGGCGTTTAGAGCTAAAATAGAAGGACAGACCTCCGTAAAGGCAAACATCAGATCCTCGATGATGAGTATCGTCGTGATCATATGTTTCCAACTCGAATAGTTGTCGCTAGTAGGTTTTTCGGCGCTTAACAAAGCAATCGTGGATGTAGACATTTTTAAAACCGTTGCTGAAAAACGAACAAACTTTTATAAGACTTTGCTAAACCACATTTTAACCAAGTAGTTTTAGCAAAACAGTTACCAAGTACCCTAAATAATTAAGACTTCTATTTTGCAATGCCCTAGTGAGGCAGGGTAAACGTCACTGGTGGGGTAATCAGATGTCCCTTCACTGGGATGAGACATTCTCAACCATTAGGCAGAACCAACTTTTGGAACTCAACCTAACAGCCACCATATATTTGGTCTAGAATTGTTAACTTTTAACAATTTTGCATAAGTGTGACCCCTCGTTTTCAGCCCTAGAGTCCCGCCCTAATGAGCCCACTTTAGGGAAGAAACAGATTAGAACAAGAGACAAAGTAACATTATCCTCTTACAGAAGATCAAATAAAGAAATGCGCAAAACTTCCATCCTATAGAGGGACAATCCCAGGGTGTCTTGAGCCGATGTGCAGAAACTTTATTCAACCTAACGAGAGAAACCGTGGGATATGCTGTCGCACTTTCCGCTCCCACTTACTATGAACGTTCTCTCCATCCACCTTGATATTGATCTATCGAAACACCATCCTTTAACGGGACACTCCCAAGGTGCCACGAGGGTGAGAGTAGATCTTACGGTGTGAACTAAAAGGGAGAAACACGAGAGATTTAAATTAAGCATCAAATGCCCCAAATACCTCCACTGAATGTTCTACCTAGGGGTTCATTAACCTAGACAATTCGGCTACTGATTTTAGTCTAAGTCATTTTTTAAGTCCGCTCAAAAACAACTTTTGTCTTTGAAATAAAACAAGTTTAAGTAGTCACATTGAACTCTTTAATGGATTATCCTTAACCTTGCATGCATACATCAAATCTATCTAATTCACCTTTTTAGATAGGTTCCCAGGTAGGGATGTTCCGTTTTCATCACTTTAAATACCCCAGCCTAGACAGAACCCACCATGGACAAAAGGTCCCTTATAGATAGATTTGCTACACTTTAACATGTTATTAGTCAATTTAATTTTATTAAACTGACTAAAAGATTAAAGTCTAAGGTTGCTAATCAAATTAGAACTGTGATCCTAGGTCTATCTCATCCAAGTTTTAAACATTTTAAAACCGTGAATTAAGCCTAAGTTGGCATGAATGTATTTCTTATTGATTTTAGTTCTAATTTCATTTTATAATATTTACAAAAGAAACAACTAAAACACACATTGCCACACAACTAGGTATTTATAATGCTTATAAATTAACCTATGTGTCATGCTTCATGCAACGTCCGGTCATTACTATACATAACTTTTATATACTAGTAACAACCAAGCACACATGTTTTCCATATACCCTTATACTATAACAATTATAATATAAAGATGATGCATGTCAATGCTTTATGCATGCATAAATATAACTCTTATATTATATGATGCATGGGCATGCTCTTACGTAATTTAAATCATGCTTCTCTAAATCATAACACTTATAATAAAGAAATGATGCATGATCAATGCATAACCTAAGGTGGGATTTTTCTATATGTACATACCATATGACATATAATTAAAACATATATCTCATGCATATTAACACAGATTAATGGATTGGGATGAACCACCTCTTAAACCAGAATGAAAAATTCAATCTTTTACATTTTTCCACAGAGCAAATCAATTCACAAGCAAACTGGGTCTTAAACTGTCGGGCGAAGCTCCCATCGTTTAGTAAACGCCTCCAAGTAAACGATCGTGTAACACACTAGATGATAACACGCGGATGCTAAACGATCGCTTAGACGACAATGAAACTGTGAAGCCCGATCGTCTAGACGATCGCTTAACACGCGAAAGGTAAACGATTTATTCCGCGATCGTATAGTCAGTAACTAAGTGATGAAGCTTGCTGAGCTATACGATCGTCTAGTGCACACGCGTAAAATAGCTCTCGAGTATCCAATACTCGGCGGTAATCTACCTAGTCGTCTACACAACCCGACCAACGCTTGGTCATCTTCATCCTCAAAGAACAGCAACCCTTGCTATGAAGCTTCTTCACGAACGACTCACAGACTCAAACTAACTTTGAATATAGACTCGATAGCAGTTAATAATGCCCAAAAACGCAGGGGCCTTTACAATTAACTTGAAATGTAAAAGAATTTAACAAACCGAGGTTTCGTCCCAGAAAACTCCATTAATCCACACATCCACAAAAGAATTGACGCTTAAAACATAGAGTAGACATGCTTTTACCCACCGAGAATGTAAATGCAATTATTTGCATCAATGAATTTGGAATATCAGGAACTTGGCTCTGATACCAATTGAAGGAACTATTATACAAGAGTACCTCTAAGCGGAAGCGGATCTTTCTAAAAACATTGTGACAGAATTACCACATTTACTTTCACACATACAGATATGCATCAAACTACTAAATTATCGGCATGCTTTCAGATAAAACAACACAAGAACAAGAGAACTTACCAGTTAAAGACTCTCTTCAGTAGAAAACTCGCTCTCTCCACGAACAGACGCTTCCACTCTCGCTGGAACGGCAAGCTATCGTTTAGCAACACCTAATCGTCTACCACGAATGGACTCCACACGAACAGAAAAAGATGGGGATGATATCAACACTTGGAACCCTTAGTATTCTCGGAGTGAGAATCCAAAGAGTGGGCTTTGTTCGGATTTGGTAGAGGGGAGGAAGAAAATATGTCGTATACAACAATCAAGCAAGTGGGAGAGAGGCAAGTCTATCGTATAGACAAAGATGCTTGATCGTTTAGGTGAGATACACGATCGTGTAGGAAAAGATAAGTGATCATATATATGATCGTTTAGTAAAATCTTGACGTTAAGCAATCGTTTAGGAAAGGGTAGGCGATCATTTAGTAGATGTGCACGGCGTGTAAGCGATCGTCTAGTAAAAGTGAGCTATCGTATAGGCTCTCAATTCACTAAGCGATAGGATGCAAAAACTTCATGAGCTATTAATCGTGTTCTTTGCAAAATGAAAACAATTTTCATTTTATTCTTCAGTTACGAAAACAGAATGGAACTTCCCACAAACGTATGGTTACGGAGAGAATGGTGGCTAGTTATCCTAACTGTCCAATTAATAAATAAAAAATATAATCATATTATATTTAGTAACCTATAGTTTAATATCATATATCAACCATAGTATTTTCTCCACCACTAGATATAAATCATATTTATATCCAATTTCCTCCAAATTAATGTATCTCATACATAAAGTCAATTATATCATATATAATTAACTAGTTCAATCATATCATATATAATCAAACTCCCTCTTGTCAATTTGAACATTTCAAGCTGACCCAAAAACTGATTTCAACTTGAATCAAGCTACCAAGGGGACCTTATGGACCTATGGCTCGAAGCTCCAACAGTATGTGAATAGCCGATTAAACTTTTTAGCCACGAGATTCACCATCTGTTAATTGCCAGGCATTCCACTAAAGACCAAAAACTGAACTCTTCTTACCATAGATATATTTCTATGTCCATCAGATATAACCAATTATCAGTACGATGACCCTTCATAAATGCTTGTAAGTACAGCTGGGCCAATTTACCATTTTGCCCCTGTAGTTACATCTTACTCCTTATGTACCACTTATCCCTCTAATGAATAATACAACATAGTCCTACTATGTGTGGACACCTCTCGAGCCATGAGAAGATATGTGACGCCACATCGTTCAAGCCCCGGGATCAGCCCTTAAGGGAGCAATCTATCTACTTACCCCTACTTCGGGGAAGGAGTGAATTTCATCTTGTGTAGCTAAGTTCTCAGCTCCCAAATCAGACGAATCCCCAAAGTTGTAGGTTTGAGTCAGTGACCTGGCCACTCGCACTCATGCAAATCAAAAGACCGCCCTCAATGGCAGGAGTTCTCAACTCACTTAGGATGAAGATCTTATTACCTATGGTCATCCTAGTAAAGTGAAGTCTCTGTCATGAACGACGTTATATAATGAGACATTAACACTTCATGGTCAGGTCTTATACAAACTCTTTGTATAGGATGCCCCTGCTCGTATGTCCCCACACGAATGATCAAGATCAGACCATCTGTAGCAAGTCAAAACACTTGCAACTATTCCACAAAGCAGACTGCATCTGTAGCGTTACTAAGATAAGTTTTCCCTCCTATATCCATATTCTACAGACCATTTTAGTTATCATTTAAGAAATGATCCACTTGTATGTCACCACATACATGCTTAAGTTACATAAAGACAACCAGGGATTTTAGTTTATTGGTTTGTGGTAAAGCCAATAAAACATCCAATGTGCAAAGTCAAGTAGTGAAGAAATATCATATATTATACATCATAAGCGTTCGTACAAACTGTGTTTACAAACTACAGGACACGAGACTTTAGGGCATCATTACCAACACGATGAGCTTACATGTGTGCTCAAGAATCTGTAATTTATTTAGAGTCATTAGAGTTGAAATTAAGTTGTAATTGAAGAAAGAAATGAAGAAGGTCGAGTAGTAGGAACCAGTTAATTGAAGAAAGAAATGTTACCTTCTAAAAAACCAAGCCTAGCATTATCACCTGTTGCCTTTCCTTTTGTTAGGATTTTCTCAAGAGTCTCAGTACCAGTGTTCAACAATCTTACATTCTTGCTCATAATGTCTTTTTCAGCTTTAACCTGTGAAAGTTCAAGCTTCTACTCTACAATCGTAGACATAAGCCTGTGATTGTCAACAATTAAGGTCTCAATTCGTTTGTTCTGCACATCAAGAGCCTTCTGATCATTTTTCCATTTTATAAATAAAGCTTGATAAGAAGGATCTGTAGACCCATGATTGGCAGTGTCATGAACATTTTTTACATACACATCATACTCAGAAACCTCACATGACGGGATGTCAAATGAGATATTACTAACGAGTACTTTAACATCTTTCTCCGAGTCACTGTTGTCTCCATACTCGACATATTTAAAATCTCACCTTAGGATAAACATTTTCATGTGTCATATTTAATATAAATGTTTATATTATTTATAATTGCATGATTTTATTAACATGCTCATGCATCATAAGTGTTATATTATTTTGATGTATGTTTCATTAAGCATGTTCATGCATCATACGATGTTATAAATATTATATTGTATGGTGGAATGATGAATATGTATGTTTAATTTTCATGGATGACAAATATAAGTGTTATATTTTTCAACGAAAATGAACTTTGCATTGAGCATGACACTACTTAAATAAATATAATCGTTATATTTGATCAACGTCATTAGATGCAAATTATAAGTTTTAATATGACATTAAAATATAATTTTTATATACTTCATGGAATAGATTAAAATCTATAATAAAGAGTTGTATGCAAACATAGGTCTAACTTGATTTTAAATGGTTTAAAATTAATTCACCTAGACTTATGTTAAAAGGTTTTCTAATGAGATTAGAAATAGGTTAAACTTTTAATTTGATTTAATAGGATTAAAAGGAATTCTGTAAAAGATTAAATTTATTAAATAATTGACCATTCTTAGGAGCGTTCTATCTAGGCTTAAGTATTTAAGCTGACGAAAATAGAACACCTCTACCAGGGAACTGACTTAGAAGGTAAATTGGGCAAATATTTTATAAGCATGCAATGAATGATTGAATTTATTAAAGAGTTTAATAAATGAAATCACATATTGTTAAAATATTCAATATAAATATTATTTTAAGCAAATTAACAAAGGATTTAGTTAAAATTAATTAGTTAGATGTTTCTAAGTTAATAAACCCATTTTTGCAAAACATTTAGTGGGAGTAAAAATATGTATGTGATATGTCATTTTTCACCCACATTCTCCCTAAAAGTTCACAAGGTGAGATTCATGCACGGCCTCATAGTGCCCTGGGTGCACATTCTCTTAGGAAGGTATTTGCATAGGTTAACATCAAGGTGAATAGAGAAAGTGTTTATATTAAGTGCTAAGAAGAAAATGAAAGAGAAATTGTGCGCAAGTATCACCCGATTCGGGAGATTGTGCATCGAGGGGACGTGATCATCATGAAGATTGCTTCGGAACACAACATTACTGATCCATTTAAAAATACCCTCACGACTAAGGTGTTTGAGGGTACCTGGAGAGTCAGGGTCTATGAGATAGGCCCCATCTAGCCTAGGGAAAGTGAGAGATTTTACTAGGTACGTATTGTATGGCCTAGGTTCTTGTTTTTGTGTACTGTTGTGCTTTTGACTTTTATGATGTACATCCCACTAGCTTTAGGATAAGTGAGAGATTGTTGGGGCTGATGCCCTAAATCTCATGGTCTTCTAGTGGTCTTGTAGTTTATAATTGTATTGTACAAACAATTTACTTATGTAATAAAATAATAGGTATTTTATTTGACATTTAGTTGCATTAGCCCACAAAAATTAATAAACTAATATCTAAGGTTATCTTCTATAAATTAAACATGTGTGTGGAGACATACAGGTGGATCATGTTTAAGTGATAACCTAAACGGTTTGTAGTAGATGGATAAGGTGGGTACCTTATCCTGGTGACACTACAAATACGACCTGCTTTATAGTTGTTATAATTGTTATAAAGTGCTACAAATGATCTGATCCTGATCATTCATGTGGAGACATGTGAGCGGGGTATTTTGTACAAAGAGTTTGTATAAGACTGAACCACAAAATGAATAGTCTCTCTATATAAGACCGTTGCTAGAAAAGACTTACATTTCATTAGGATGACCATAGGCAACTTGATATGAATCCTAAGTGAGTTATGAACTTCTGCCTATGAAGGTGGTTCTTTGATCTGCATAAGTGAGAGTGACTAGTTTCGTCAACTCAATATGCTTACCATTTTAGGGATTTGTCTGATTAGGGAATTAGGAATGCAACGTCATAAGATGAATTTCACTTTTTCCCTACGGCGCCATACCCTCTCATAGCGTGAGAGAGTTTGGCTATAGTTGGACTATAACTTATTGTTCATTAGAGGGATCAGTGGTACTTAAGGAGTTAGATGTAACTATAGGGGCAAAATGGTAATTTTGGTCAAGTTGTACTTACGAGCAATTTGTAAATGGTCAACTTACTGTTGATTGGTTATAGCCAATAGACATAGAAATATATTTATAGTGCGAGAAGTGCAGTTGTCGGTCTTTAGTGGAATGACTGACAGTTAATAGAAGTTGATTAATTCAATTAAAGAGTTTAATTAATTAATCAGGAATCATTGGAGCTTCAACTATAGGTCTATAAGGTCCTCTCATTAGCTCAATTGGGATTAGTGAAGATCAAATTGATTTGGATTAATTTGAATTGTTCAAATTAATAAAGGGAATTAATTGTATAAGATATAATTAATATAAAATTAATTATATGAGATATAATTAATATAATGTGTATGATACATTATATACATAAAGTTTTATTTAAGAGAAAATAAATATTTTAATATGGTTCAAATATTAATTATATGAATGTGATTCACATAAAACCTATAGGTTAAAATTAATATGAATTTGATTCATATTAAATACTATTGGTTAAGTGAGAGAATATTAAACTATAGGTTATATTATATGTGATATAATATAAACTATAGGTATATGTTATATTAAATATAACATATGGTGTAATATCTGTCTCTTATACACATCTAGATGTGTATAAGAGACAGGCTTATCGTCTACACGATCAGCCCGTTCCTCCGACCTCTACCAAATTCAACAAATACCACACTTTGGATTCTCACTCCGAGAATACCAAGGGCTCTAAGTGATGGTGTCGTCCCCGCTCTTGCTTGCTCGTGCTTGTTCGTGTTGCTGTCATTCGTGTAGACGATCGTGCTATCGTGGCCGACTATTTTGCTGGGTGATAGAGAACGTAGAGGTTGCTTCCACTGCATTGAGTTCGAGATTGAAGAAAGTCTTCAATTGGTACGTGAACTCAATCCCTTGTATTTTATTTATCAAAGCATGTCGTTAATTAGTGTAATTTGTATAACTGCTTGTTAGAATGTGTATGTTGTTTTTTGGTCATAATGAAATCGGAAAGATCCGAACGTGCTCATAGATGCTCTTCGTTAAGAGTTCCTTCATGAACAATGTGGCACCACACTCTCTCTTGGGCTGAGAAGGGTTCAGTTATTGGACTATAACTATTTCTTCATTAGAGGGATCAATGGTACTTAAGGAGTTAGATGTAACTATAGAGGCAAAACGATAATCTTGGCCGTTGTACTTATGAGCAATTTGTGAAGGGTCAACGCACCGTTGATTGGTTATATCCAATGGACATAAAAATATATCTATAGTGCGAATAGTACAACTATCAGTCTTTTATGGAGTGACCGACAGTTAATGAAAGTTGATTAATTTAATTAAAGAGTTTAATTAATTAATCTAATATCATTGGAGTTTCAATCTATAGGTCCATAAGGTCCCCTCATTGGCTCAATTGAAATTAATGAGAATTCAATTAATTTGAATTGTTCAAATTAACGAAGAGAATTAATTATGTAATATATAATTAATATAATGTATGTGTTACATTATAATATAAAATTTTGTTTGAGATAAATAAATATTTGAATATATTTCAAATATTAATCATATGAATGAGATTCATATAAATATTATAGGTTAAAATTAATATGAATATGATTCGTATTAAATACTATAGGTTAAATGAGAGAACAATAAACTATAGGTTATATTATATGTGATATAATATAAACTATAGGTTATGTGTTATATTAGATATAACATATGGTTTAATATATATATATATATATATATATATATATAACTACAAAAATCAGTTTTTCGATTAAATAATTCAGTTATTAGGGAGGGAGTTATTTGATAACTCCCCCTATCATTCTCTCCTTTATTTAACGTATGGAAATGGGAAGGGAAGAGAAGTTCAATATGAATAATCTTCTTCTTACATTCTCTAATACATAGAACAGAAAAAATTCTTAGTGTGGATTGTTCTCTCAAAATCAATATCTTCAACCCTTCCAAAATTAATACTTGTAGCCCACAAACTCTTATTAATTCTCTACCCTTCGAGAATATCGAGGTTTTCGTGTGGTAGTGTCTGGAATTTGGACACCTGTTGCTGTGTTTTTCTGGCCCGTTTGTGACATTGTTCGAAGAGTTTGCCGAGTTTGTAACTTCAAGGGAACGTGAAGAATTTTGTCTTCAAGGGTGAATACTCTTCATCCATTATTTCCTCCCCAATTTCGTAAATGCATGCTTAATTAGAATAAATGTTTATGTCTCCGTCCTTTGAATGTTCATATGTTCTGTAAAATGAAAATAGGGATACTGATACTTTTCGCTATGAGTATCATCTACTCTTTTAGGATGCTAGTGGAGGCCAGCTGAGTTGGCCAATGAAGGGCGGTGGTAGCCACAATAACTGTTAGCTCTAAAAAAGAGCTAATTTTATACTTCTAATCTCACTTACTTATTATGTTTAATATTCTTAATTATCTCTTTTTGTAGGAACTCGAGCAAATCATGCATTTCGGAGCTTTGCAGGCCATTCAAGGTTAATTTTGAGGTTAGGAATGATATTGAGCACCTGAAGCTTTAAAGGACGTAAAAGGACAAAAATACCCCTAATGAGGTCTAGAGCAAATTGCAGAAGGCATGCTAAGGTGATGAAGTACAGCAGCGTCACGACGCTTTGGACATTGACGAGAGGCATAGATGCGAGTTGGCATCATGACAAGGCATTGATCACAGAGGCCAATTAGGGTCCAGCATCGCGTCGCCTTCGCAAATTTTTATATATATCCTCTTCCTTTTCTCAGGGTTTATCAGGTTAGAAACCATGGAGGCCGAGAAGTTCTCTCAAAATTCTCATTTCTCTCCATATTTCTAACTATTTTATATTAGATTTTATTGTAATTTTGGGTTGTAACTGAATATTGGAGCTCTACCTCTTCATCTTGTCTATGGATCGTAGAGGTAAGTGGCTTTTTCTAGTATTTAGGAGTAAGGAACTTATGTAAATTTGTGAGACTCCCCTTGACTATTTATTGCACTTTGATTTTTGTTTCTTTGAATCTTATATTAATTAGATGTATGTTCTTGAATGGATTGACGCCCCCTCCCCCTTGAATGTATGTCTTAGCTAAGATTTGTAGCTTGTGTGTCTTTCTTATTTGTTTAGCTTAAATCACGAGTAGCAAAGATTTAAAATATATGCATGATAAGGAATATAAACTAACCATAGACCTTAAAATGTATGCTTAATCTAGGTTGAAGGATAACGTAGTTAATGAATTAGGCTATTCCATTGACTTAATCACACAATGGAACCCTTAATCTTAATAAAAATGAGTTAGTTCTAGATGGCTGCTATCAAACCCAATAAGACTAAAGCATTTATATTAATTAGCGCTTAAGCTTTAATTAATAAATTTGACGCTTGCTAGGTTTAATTTGATGAGTTGGTTGCCTATAGTGTCAATGAGCTAATTATGTCGAACAAGTCATTGTGCAAAAATTGAATGTGTGCTAGGAAAGAGAACTCAATGATCGAAATTGTATCATAATCCTTTCTTTCTACTAGGACTAGAATCTCCAATTTGAGATTACATTTACTCGTTTTATTTTTATTTTCATGTACAATATCACTCTATTTCACATATACCTTCCCGTTCACCGCTAACTAGAGAATTAGCTTAACGAAACGTATTCTCACACTTCTTTGCAGATTGACTCGAACTTGCCACTATTACTACGCCTTTGTTGTAGTAGTAGTATAGTTTGATATTTGATTGGCGGAGAAAGGTTTACGACACCCTTTTTTCAGTCTATCAATAACATAGTGGAAGAGATAGATGACTTTTGGGACGTTTTGGTAATTTTAAAAATTATATAAATTAGTGTGTGATTAATCATTAAATACTCAATAGTCATTTTTCTAAAAGTTGATTTCAAGTGTTTATCCTAAACCAACTTTTTTTTTAAACTCACTGTTCCAAAATTCATTTTGGGTGATTACCGAACACTAAACTTTTTTTTTTAATTAAATACTTGAAAAGGTATTCCAAACACACTCTTATATTACACGTATCGTACACTAAAAAAAATCTAGTATATTAAAAGGAAAATCCTACTAAAACAAAAATGGGGTGGTAATGTGTTTTATTCGCATGGAGGACTCCCAAGAAATAGAAAGGCTGAAGTATAAAAAGTACCATAAACTTTGTATTTTGTTTAAAAAATATTCTTAAACTTTCAAAAGTTTTAATAATACTCTTAAACTTAAAAAAAAAAAAATCATAAAAAACGTTACTGTTAGTTTTGAATGGAAATTATTAGTACTTTGTTTCAAAACCTTTTAATTTTCAACAATTTCAATAATATCCTTGAACTTTTTAAACAAGTTAGACAATATTCTTAACTTTATTATATGAACGAAAACTATCGGTATTATTTTTTTTAATATTCATGAACTTTTAATGGTTGCATTTATATTTTTAACATTGTGTAAAAGAAATAATATTTTCTTATTGTTAGCATAATCAATTTCTTTAAAATTATCTTGAGTTGAGAAAGAAACAAATTGAAAACAACTTATATATACCCTCATTGTTTTTCATATAGAATCTCATTTTTCCCTCATTTATCCAATTCTTATACCAATTTTCTCACCAACTAAATAAAATCTAAAACTGTAAGTTAAAATATAAAATTCCTCAAAATCTTATAAAGTCCCAAAATCAAAAACTCCATTTAAAACTTAGCAAAACAATGAATCACAAAATACAAAAAAGACCAACAAAGAAATATCATATTCAATTGTGGGTAACTTTTTTAATTAATCACAAAAAAAAAAAGTTAATTTGAATCAAAAAATGATCAAAAAGTCTTCATCATTACAAATAAGTACGGAAGAAGAGAGTGAAAATAAATAAGGTTAAGGCATAACTTGAGGTAGAAAAGGGAGAGAGAGAAAAATGGAGGTGAAATGTATATAGACTATTTCCCTTTAATAACGTTTATAGCATTTTTAACCTTTTCATTTTTTCAATGGTTAAAGACATTAGTGCAAGTTTTAAAAATTCTATGGCAATTTTTAAACGAGATGCTAAAGGTAAAAATTCTATGGCAATTTTTAAACGAGATGCTAAAGGTAGATCTCCCTATCAATAACAATAAGTACATATATATATATATATTAACTTTTCTTTAGGGGGCATTTGGTACGTAGGTTTGGAATCTTAAACGTGAGAATGTTAAACCTGGATTTAAATCTGTGTTTGGAGTGTAGGCTTTGGAAGTCAGGGTTTAAGAAGCTTGTGTTCAAGTGTAGACTTAAAAGCCTAAAAATAAAGTACAGATTTATAAATATTTAGTTTGTGAAATATTTTATTGTATTTAATCATGGTTAGATTTTAGATTAGTTTAAATTTGTCATCTTAATTATTTTGACATAGTTAAGTTTAAAATAAACTAAAAAATTTAGAATAATATTTTTTTAAAAAAATTTTGAAATAGAGATTTTAACTAAAAATATAATTTTATTTAATCTATTATTTTACTAATTTGATATTTTATTTTATTTTAATCTTAATAGATTTTGAAATCAAATTTCATAGATTTTGTCACTTTAACTAATTTGAAAATGATCAATTTTTTTTTTTTAATCATATAGGCTGATTTAAAATTGAAATAAACTAGTATTTTAATATTATAATTCAATGATTGAAAAAATATACTTTTTTTTCTTATTAAATTATGTTTGAGGAATGAAAAATAAAAAATTTTGAGTTTAGTTTTTTATTTGGTTGCTAAGTTGTTTAAACATTTTAAATCTTTACGTTTAGAAAATGATTCTAAGTCTTCGTTAAATTGACCAGCAAAAAAAATTAAAATGTTATTAAATTAAATTAGAACTTTCAAGCATATATAATCATACGCATTATACTTAAATAAATATAAATATACCATTATAGTCTATTGGCGTGTTTTGGAATAACTTAGAAAAACATACCTTTAAAAAATTCATTTTAAATTAAACACTTTTGATAAAAACTCATTAAAAAAAAAATACAGTATTGCAATTCTTCTTAAAAGTATTTTTATATACAAATTGTCTAGTTTGTTATATACTAAAAGTATATCTATTAATTTTTTTCAAGGTTGGTGGTGGCGATTGCCAGAGGTGGTAGTCGGAGGATGGCCAACAGAGTTGTAGCCGAAATTTTGCCAGTGTAGAAGGGAGGGGTTGCCAGATGTTGGTCGATGGTGGTCGGCGTTGGCCAGTGGCGACTGGAGGTTGGCCGACAAGGTGGCAGCCAGAGTTGGCCGGTGCTGATCGTCAAGGTGGCGGCAGGAGTTGGCCAATGACAGTTGCAAGAGGTGGTGACTGGAGTTGGCCAGTGTCGGTCAACGGAGGTGGCAGCCGGAGTTGGTCGGTGACGGTCACCGGAGGTGGTGTGAAGTTGGTCGGCAGTGTTCGCCAGAAGTGGCTGCCAGAGTTAGTCGCGATACATTCCTAGATTAAATTAGTGTGTCCAAAGGTTGGACGACGTACTTCTTAAATTAAATTAGGAAAAAAAAAAAAAGTAACCCATGGAAAAGATGTAGAAACCCATGATTCCTAAATCCATTGTCTCAAACAAGATTTGAGCTTAGGATGCCTAACCCATCCAATCCCAACCTTTGAAACAAACACTCTTTAAAGTTTAAGACATAATTGAAACTTTCAAACTCCGACTATATTTTTAAAAGTTGAGAGTATTTTTTTTAGTATAATTAAGTTTAGTGATTCGAACCACATACCTAAATATGTCAATTGAACTTATACTATTATTATTATTATTTTAAAACATATAGAAAGTTTGGGGTTATTATAATTAGAGTTTAAAATGTCCATGTCGACAAAAACATCGAGTTCTTAATTTTACAAAAATATCGATAAAATTTCAATTTTGATGGATACTTTTGAAAAAATTATAAAAACCAAAAATTCAAAAAATAAATTTAAATTAGTAAATAAATATATATTTTTTATTTTAATCAAGTTTACATATTTATTATTTATATTATATTTACATTAATAATATTTTGTTGCTTAATTATTATATTTCGTAAATTTTTCTATGATATAATAAAAGTATAGATTCAATCCTCGGGTTGATATGGAGATATCTAATCCATAAAAAGTTAAAGTAGGATGAAAATTTCGAAAAAATTTAATACTATGATTATAATTTAGGCGATCAGAAAAATAGTATTTTCCAACCGTAAGGGGAAAAATGAAAAGAGATCAAATTGAAGTCCAAAGTTCCCAACAGACAACAATCAAAATCAAAATCAAATAGAGAAGCTTGTGACCGTCTGAGAGGATCGTTGCTTCCTCTCTGAAGACGATGAACGGCGGCCCGTCTGGTTTCAGTGCGTTCTCTTCAACTTCTCTCTTCTCTTCTAATGCTTAACCACACATGAATTTCTTCTTTCAACTTTGATCCATTTTCTTCTACCTTTGTTTCCGCAGACAATGCCCCCGTCACCCGGACCTTCATCATCGCCTCCGCTCTTTTCACCATTTTCTTTGGGATCCAAGGCCGTTCAATTAAGCTTGGCTTGTCCTATCAGGTACTTCCCTTCGACTAATTGTGGGTTGATTTTGGTGGCTCCGTTTTTGGGTTTTCTTCGGGACTAGACTACGTTGGTTTTTTCGGTTAAGATGAGCCTTATTGTTTGGTTCAGTGTTTGATTATCGATTCCGCGATATATCGTGCCGCATATTTTTGTAATTTGTTGACTGGCAGCTACTTTTCAATCCCAAGATTATAGATCGAACCGGCCGTGTTGATTGTTAGGTAATTGAAAGTGGGTATCCTCTTTTCCCCATGTATGTAAAGACTTAGTTTAGGTAAATCGATCTCTGCACTTTTGGTTCTGAATTATAGTGGCCACCTGCCATTTAGGTTCTAGTTGGTTTTATATCTCTCTTTAAGTAATTTCTTTGTTGCTGGATGAGGAAAGGGTATTAGAAATTGCATCATGGTTGGTTGCGCGGCATGTGAATAGCCTATCTAACAAATAGGTGCCCCTATCGGGAGTAATGCACGTTCTCTAGCATTTCGGGAGCCTGGTATGTATAATGATTTTAGTATTATTTACGTAAGGATTAGTTTTAATTTCTGAAAAGAAGACTGTGGCACAATCAGTTCCTAATCAAGTCATCTAATGAGATGTTGTGATGAGATAATACATCATGTCCCATCGAAAAGGGTGGGGCCTGGAATATTAGAAAGGGGAATGTATTGTCATTGGAAAAATAGTTTTGAGGTTTCTGTTTGCACGAAGTTAGGAAATTTTCCATGAAGTTACTGTCAACAGATATGGGATGGAAGAAGCAGGTTGTTTTGAAAGAAAAAGAGAACTAGTTTTTAGAGGTTTTTGAAATTAAGATGATGGGACAACAATAAAATTGAAATTTGAGAGGATTGTTGGGTGGATGGGCAGCTTTTGAATGGGCCTTTGGCTTTTCCATGTTATTATGCGTTGCTGTAAATATTGGAGGTTGGATCAAGGATTTTCAGGATTTGGAGACAAGAAGCTGAAGTTTCTTCTGGAAAGGAGCTTACTAGAAGAGGAAATATACGATTATTCAAGGCTGATAGCTTGGTTAAATATGGAGCAATCAAGAATAGTTCAAGACAATAGAGCGTTGGTGCTTTATGCTTCAAGGGAACTTCCAATAAGATCTTTGCTGTTTAAAATTATAATGTTAGAAATGGTCTTGGCAGAGCGTCTGGTCAAAAAAGAATTTAGAAGAGGTGTCCAATGCATCTTTTGTTTCATGTCAATTCAGCAAAAAATTATTTCTTTACCTTTTCAAACATTTTTAATGTATGAAGGACCTTTTATACTCTAAAGGAGAATGCTAATTAATTACTTAGTGGACATGGAGGCAGTGCTTTCATCTTATGAGAAATTTGGTTGGAGAGAAATTAAGGATTTTTGTTAGACAACAATTCTTTTGTAATTTCATGCATCAAGGAATTTTATTCCTCATCAACAATTCTTTTCGGACTATGTTTGGTCTCTTATTGACTTCCATGTATCTCCATGGGCTTTGGTGTTTACGGCTTTTGTATTTCTTCTTTTGGTCTTTCTTTTTGCTTGGTTGGAGTCTCTACCTATAACTTTGCTCCTTTTGTTGGACCTTTTTTTCATTTGTATTCTTTCCTTTAATCTCAATGTAAGTTTGGTTATTCGTTTAAACACAAATAGGGGAAAAGAATCAATTTATACCCTAAACTTTGGGGTTGTATCAATTACAACCTTAAACTAATAATTGTATTAATTTAAATTTTGAAGTTTTGTAAGTGTATCAATATACACCCTCCTTTAGATATTATTCAAAACACATCATGTGAGACTTATAATTGCAATTAAACTCCTAAATTACTAAAAGTGAATCAATTTAGAGCATTTATTAAGATTATCTTTGAAAATCATTCATGCATGAATTCTACATGTGTAATCTTCTTCAAATGTTGGATTAACAAAGGATGAATGATCAGAATTGATACATGGATGGTTTTTAAAGGAATCCTTACTGAAAGTCTAAATTGGTTCACTTATGATAGTTAGGGATTTAATTTCTAAAATTATAAGTTTCAAATGATGTGTATCTAAAGAGAATGTAATGGAGGGTATAGATTGATATACACATGAAAGTTTAGGGTTTAAATTAATAGAATTATTAGTTTAGGGTTTTAATTGATACAACCCTCAAAGTATAGGGGTATAAATTGATATTCCCAAATAAATATATATCGTGGGAGGGAGAGATGCAATTTCTAAATCAGACCTAGGGGGATATGTGAGGGAAGAAAGTCAAATGGGTGGTTCTCTGTACAGGAACTAGTATTTTATGATATTCTTTAAAACATCCTGACGTGAATTTAATAGTCAAAGTGACGGGAAGATTTTTTTTAGAAGTTTGGAAGGGATGAGGTCGAATGAGCTGTGGTAAAGGATCCACTTGTAGAAATATTATTATTATCATTATGATTGCTTCTATTCCATCTTTGTTGATATATTCCTATTATTTAGGACTTATATTTGACTTATTTTATCCCTTTTCCATAACTGAGATTACCCCTTAATTTGCCTGGTAGGGAGGACACTTTTTGACCAGTTAATTGTCATCCTTATGGCAGGATGTGATTGTGAAGCTCCGATTTTTGAAGCTAGTAATGTCAGTTTTTGCGTTTTCATCTACTCCCGAATTGATGTTTGGACTGTTTCTGCTATATTACTTCAGAGTATTTGAAAGGCAGATAGGTTCCAACAAATACTCGGTAAGTTTTTATATTTAATTCATGCTGCAGGATCTTATTAAAACATATGTCATAATGAATCTACCAATCATGATCTTTAAAATGAATGGATCCGAACAAAACCCTAATTGTTCTTTTTCCTTAGTGATATGTGTTTTTTTTCCTTAAATAGACTTATATTAATATTCCATTGTGATACAGGTCTTTATTTTGTTCTCTATAATAACCTCCTTACTTTTTGAGGTCCTTGCGATAGCATTACTTAAAGGTATGCATTTTCGTTTAATATACTAGAATGCTTGGCAGCTAGCATAATTTTAAGCTCATGCTTAATTATTGTTTTATTTTTTTGTTGTCCATCCCTTTCCTATTCATTTTTTTGCTTTGAACTGTCCTCCTTTCGTTACTTTCTCCCCTAATATTTGTTAAATAGGACCGGACGTCCTCCGTAGCAGGTCGTTCACTTGCTGGGGAGTTAATTGGGCTTAGTGACAATCGTGCATGGTCTCTTGATATTTCTGGGATTTTTGATTGGCAAGTGTTTGTATAACCATGTAGTTCCTTTCTCTCTACTCATTTTTTTTTCTTTTGATGAGATTCTACTCATCTATTCTGTAAACTTTGAAGTGGAAAATTTAAATGAAATTCCATTTTTTTCCTTCTTGGAGGCATTAGGAAGAGTTAACACCTTGGATTTTATCCACCGAATCCCTTTGTCTTTGGCCTCAATTGGTGTTTTATGAGCTGGTCCAGAAAACTTTTCGTTCCTACCCTGGGCATAGGTATGATCGAAGATGTGATCTTTGATCCTCCATTTCGGGGAGAAATGTTGGGGCAACCTGGCTTTTGTGCTGTTCTTTTAGGAGAGCCTTCATGGGTTGAAATAGGAAGTGGATGAGATTTGGGGTTTGGTGTATTTTAATGTCTTTCTTTTGGTTGCATGACTTGAAGTTTTTTTTGGAACTCAAGGACATGATTGTACAAAGCTAGAATTGATCCTTTTCAAGTATAGCCGTAGTTGAAGCTCTCTTGTAACTACCCTCTTTTTAGAATTCCTGTGATTGGGGCTGATTCTTTTAACACGTGTGTGTATATGTGTATGTGTTTTGTTTTATTTTTATTTATTTATTTATTTATTTTTGGTTTATGTTTTGTTAACTTTTTTTTTTCTCTGTTAATTTTCTTACCATTTCCTATTGGTTAGACTTGATTTTTGTCAAGTTATGGGATTATATCGAGCACGGGAAAATCAATTCAGACAATGAGCAATCTAGAAATGTGTTGCTTGGAATACCATGGAGAGAGAATTGATTACTATTGTATTGGCAATCTAGAAATGGTTCCCTTACTTACTCTAGAGGCAATTTGTAGCTCAAGTTGACTAAAAGAGCTACCCAAATGTTGTAGGGTCAGCTGGGTTGTTCAGTGAGATTAGTTGAGGTGCACGTAAGCTAGTCTGGACACTCACGAATCAAAACTGACCAAAAGAGCCTCAACTTTTTATTGGAGCAATGTGTGGTGGTCGAAGAATATTAGAAATGGTTTACAAGGTTATTAAGCTATGATTTATCATCAAACAAAAGAAAGGAACAACTTCAAGCGGCTGTGGGCTGTGTTTTTCTCAAGTAGGCTATCCTCCAAGAGGCTTAGATTTAAGGAGAGTACAAGACAGTAGTATTAATGATGGTGATTTAGAGGTGCTAGTCCAATGGAATGGTACTTCACCAATGACTTGGGAGATTGGGTAGGTGATAACACAAAAATTTTCAGACTTCCACCTTAAGGACAAGGTGGCTCTTTGGGGGCGGGTAGTGCTAGACCCCAAACTACTAAGGTAGATACTCAAAGAAATAAGAAAGAGAAAGAGGTGGGAAAAATGATGTAATAGGGAATGAGAATTGTTATACATTGGTGTGAGTGCATATGATTGTGTGGGACCTATAGGAATTTTGTTAGTTAGGGAAAACCCATATTAAGAGGAGAGAGGAGAGGGCATGTTTTCATCTTTTGGCATATTGGTTTTTGTAGCTCATTTGAGCATTATTGAGGAGATGGAGGAGATCTTATCTTCCAGGGCTTTTTGCTTAAATAGTGCATATATAAATTCAGGTACTAGCAATGTCTTCTTATAGAAGGATATTTCCAACCATCGAGAATGTTTGTAATGGTCGTCTGGTAGATATCTTGGCTAAGATGAGATGAAGTTTGATAGCTTGTATCACGGTATAAAGAGGATTGGGTCTATGTTCGAGCCTTGCCAAGGGCCACACTTTTTCCCCCTCTTTAGAAAGTGAAAGTTACATGAAATTGTAAGTTCATTGCTTGGCAAGTCTTACATGGTAGAGTGAACACGTAGGATTGTATTTAGCGATTGTTTGCCTTTGTCTTGTGGCCTTAGTTGTTTTGTCGTTTTTAGATGGATCTTGGTCATCTTTTATGGGGTTGCCAGTTTGCTTTTTAGGGTGTTTGGTGTGGTGGTGATGCTTAATAGGGATTGTATTTCTAGATGGAGATCCTTATGAATATCCTTATGAATTCTCCCTTTTGTGAGAAAAGAAGAATTTTATGGCAAGCTTTATTTTGTGCTATTTTGCATGGAGCGTGGCTTCGGAGGAATAGTAAAACTTTTAGGAGGTTGGAGAAGTTGTGGAGGTGTGGGAGGTGGTGAGGTTTAATGTGATTTTACGGGTGTTCATTAATTGATTTTTCTTGCAATTTTCAACATGGTGCAATTCTTTTGGATTGGACTTTGTTCTTGTAGCTAGTCGTGGACACCTTTTGTCGGATTGTTTTTTTGTATACTCTTGTATATTCCTTCATTTTTCTCAATGAAAGTTTGTCTTTTTATCAAAAGAAAAAAAGTAATAAGAAAAAATTGAACCATAATTTTTATTGAGAAGGAAGCGATGGTATATTTCTTTTTTTTTTTTTTTTTCATAAGAAACTGAGTTTCCATAAAAAAAATGGAAGAATGTACTAGAGCATACAAAACATAATTACAAGTATAGACCCAATTCCAAAAGAATGAGATCAAGCTTTATGAACAGCCTGGTTAATGGACGCCTAACCAACTCCCAGAGCTCCTCCTAAGATCTCTTAACCTCTTGAAGATTTTTAATAGTCTCATTGGTGAACTTGTGCTATTGGAGTTGGCTTTATCTAATGAAAACTTTACTTGGTCTACACTAGGTGATGATCTCACTCATTCTCTTGGCAGGTTCTTAGTACCTAAAGAATGGGATTCTATGTCAGTTCTAGTACTGAAAGTGTTGGCTAATAGGTTAAAAAAGGTGCTTTTGTTGACTATTTCAAATATGCAAGGGGCTTTTATAGCTAGGAGACAGATTTTGGATCAAGCATTTATTGCTGATAAAGTGATTGAGGACTACTGAATTAGAAAGCAAGGCATGATTTTGAGATTGATTTTGAAAAAAAATCTATGATCACTTGATTATAAATGGCAGATGTGGGTGTGGGCTTGTTTGAGGAATGTATAGGAGTCCTAAGGGTAAACTGGTGGCTATAAGAGGTCTTAGAGAGGGAGACCTCCTCTCCCCCTTCCTGTTCCTCTTAGTGGTGTATGTCCTAACTTGAAGTATTTAAATGTGTTGAAGGCAATATCCTTGAACCCTTTGAAGGTGGGGAAGGATAGGATGGCCCTTTCCCACCTTCAATTAACTGTGATATGATGTTCTTCTATTCTTGAAATGAGAATCCATTCTTGATTTTGAATCATATTCTTGCCTTCTTTGAAGCTATGTTTGGGTTGAGGATCAATAGAAGTAAGTGTAGTATCATGGGACTCAATTGTGTTGATGAGAAACTTAGAAGGTGAACTGAGTTGGTGGGTTGTGAAGTCGGGTGTCTTCCTTCCTCCTACCTTGGTTTTTTTCTTCAGAGTAATCTCGAGGCTTTAACCTTTTGGGACCTTATGGTGGATAAAGTTAGAAGAAGATTAGCCTTTTGGGGACATATGGTGGATAAACTTATAAGGTGGAATGAGTTGGTGGTTTGTGAATGTAAAACTCTTAGGTTTGAGAAAGAATTAGAATGCTTTATTCATTCACCAAAGATATGAATATATACAAGTGTACAAAGCATAGAAAAGAAAAATATCACAAAAGGAAAATATCACAAAATATTTACAAGAATGGAAAATCCTAATTATATAATTATAACACTCCCCCTCAAGTTGGAACATATATGTTAATCATGCCAAACTTGTTACATAGATAATCTATATGTCTTCCATCCAATGCTTTCGTGAAGATATCTCCTAATTGTTCTCCAGTCTTCACATATCCTGTAGATACCAACCCTTGTTGAATTTTCTCACGTACAAAATGGCAATCAACTTCAATATGTTTAGTCCCTTCATGAAATACTGGATTAGACGCAATATGAAGTGCTGCTTGATTATCACACCATAACTTTGTCGGTGTGGTGATTTCAAATCCCAACTCAACAAGAAGTTCATATATCCAAATCAATTCACACACAGTTTGTGCCATTGCTCTATATTCTGATTCTGCACTTGAACGTGACACCACATTTTGCTTCTTACTCTTCCAAGAAATCAAATTACCACCAACAAAAACATAATACCCTGAGGTTGATTTTCTGTCTTCTTTAGATCCTGCCAATCAACGTTTGAGAAACATTCAATATTCATATGACCATAATCCTTATATAATAAACCACGCTCGGGAGTAGCCTTCAAATAACAAAGAATCTGTTCCAATGCAGTCCAATGATCAACTGTAGGGCATGACATGTACTGACTCACAATACTTACTGAATAGGCTATGTCGGGTCGAGTTACTGTAAGGTAATTAAGTTTTCCGACTAACCTCCTATATCTTTTAGGATCCTTTAGCAATTCTCCATCTTTTGTGAGCTGTAAGTTGGGCATCATTGGGGTACTACATGGCTTAGCCCCTAGTTTTCCTGTTTCAGTCAACAAGTACATATTTTTTCTGTGATAATAAAATTCCTTTCTTGCTTCTTATTACCTCAATTCCTAAGAAATATTTCAACATGCCCAAATCTTTTGTATGGAATTGACTATGAAGAAAGGTCTTTAGAGACTGGATACCTGAAGCACATCACCAGTAATCACAATATCATCCACGTATACAACTAACAAGATGACACCACCCTCAGATCTCTTAAAAAAGACTGAATGATTTGACCTACTCTTCCGCATTCCAAAGCTTTCAATCACCTAACTAAATTTACCAAACCAAGCTCGTGGGCTCTACTTTAATCCATACAAGGATTTACGAAGGCGACACACCGTTTCATTCTCCTCCTAAGCAACAAACCCTGGTGGTTGTTCCATATACACCTCTTCTTGAAGATCACCATGAAGAAATGCATTTTTAATATCAAGCTGATGTAAAGGCCAATGATTGATTGAAGCTAATGAAATAAAGAACCTCACAGATGCCATTTTTGCTACAGGAGAAAAAGTATCAGCATAGTCAACGCCATAAGTTTGTGCGTAACCTTTCGCTACGAGGCGCGCTTTTAACCGAGCAACAGAACCATCAGGATTGACTTTAACTGCAAACACCCATTTGCAATCAATAACCTTCTTTCTTGCAGGGAGAGAAACTAAATCCCAAGTACAATTATCATCTAAGGCAGTCTTCTCCTCCACCATTGCGGCACACCAACCAGGATGAGACAAAGCCTCATGAACAGTTTTCGGGATGGATATAGACTCTAAGGATGCAATGAATGAACATGTGGAAGGTGACAAATGGTTATATGAAACAAAAGAGGAAATAGGATGAGCACAAGTACGTTTACCTTTACGAAGAGCAATAGGAAGATCATCACCCGTTTGTGGATCCAATGACGAAGAAGACTCTGGTACAGGGCATGGAATTGGAGGAGGTTGTCGTCGAGTATAGACCTTAACGATGGGAGGAAGAGATGAATCAGGAAGAGTAGAGGTAGCCACAAGAAAAGATGAATTAGGAAGAGGATCGGAAGGAGAAATAACTGTGTAGACAAGGAAATCATCCTCTAATTCTTTATGCTCCCTCTGACTCTTATTCGAAGAGAAAGACGGTGATGAGAAAAATGGGGTATGTTCAAAAAATGTGATATCAGGAGAGACTAAATATTTATTAAGACTAGGAAAATAACACCGATACCCCTTTTGGACACGGGAATAACCAAGGAAAATACATTTTAAGGACTTTGGATCCAACTTTGCTGAGGCCGAAAATCCCGAACAAAGCAAGTACAACCAAATATTCTGGGTTGAATGGGTAACAAATGTTGCTTGGGGCATAAAGTACGAAAAGGTATCTCACCCTTAAGAATGGAAGAGGGCATGCGATTTATTAAGAAACAAGCTGTGGAAACATAATTCTTTAGCTCCCTCTGACTCTTAATTCGAAAGAGAAAGACGGTTGATGAGAAAATGGGGGTATGATTCAAAAATGTGATATCAGGAGAGACTAAATATTTATTAAGACTAGAAAATAAACACCGATACCCCTTTTGGACACGGGAATAAACAGGAAAATACATTTTAAGACTTTGTGAATCCAACTTTGCTGAGGCGCCACGAAAATCCCGAACAAAGCAATAGTACAACCAAATGATTTGGGTTGAATGGTAACAATGTTGCTTGGGGCATAAAAGTACGAAAAGGGTATTCTCACCCTTAAGGGATAATGGAAGAGGCAGCTGATTTATTAAGAAACAAGCCGTGGAAACAAGCATCAGCCCAAAAATTTTTGGAACATGCATTTGAAAAATCAAAGCTCTGTGTCTCAAGGAGATGACGATCTCTTTCGTTCTACAACCCATTTCAGATGGAGTATCACACAAAGAAAGATTTGATGAAGAATGGCCAGGGCATCTAAATAAGACTTGAGTGTTATGAGAGAAATATATCCTAGCATATCCTCCTGTAGGATTTTTAAGGAATACCAACTAACTGAGTTTTGAATTTCGGCAATGGAAGTTAGAAAATGAGAAAGTAACTCAGAACGACTCTTTCATTAATATACCACGTAACACGAGAATAGTCATCGACAAATGTTAACAAAGATCCTTAAACCCTCCTTTGGAACTCAATTAGGACAGGGACCGCAAACATCCAAGAATGGACTAATATTCAAAAAGGAGCACTAGCTCGTTTTATTGACTCGAGGATACG